>NW_017671508.1:23140-68601 GCF_001879085.1 Nicotiana attenuata
ATTCAAATTATTAAACTTAAATAATAATCAAGTTGTAAAAAAAAAAATTAAAAATTCTAAAAGGACCTAATTGTAAGAGTATACCATTACATCATATAGCATACTATAATTTATTTTTATTTTTTTGCATTTTTAGTTTGCCCCTCACGCTTGGGTAAAAGCTTAAAACAAATTAAAAGGGAAAAGACAAGTGAATTTACGGGTAAATAAGTATATTATTATAGTATATTGTATACCATTACAGCATATTGTTACAATATCTTGCATATTATTCCAGTATACCATAACGATATATTGTATACTATAATAGTATACTGTTGCAGTATAACTATATACTCCTATAGTATATTAGTATACTGTAGCGGTATACTATTTTATAAAGTATCATAGTATAGTGTTGCAGTATAGCTATATACTCCTACAACATATTGTATACCGTAGCGGTATATTGTAGTTGTGTTCTTCTTCGATTTTCAACTGAAAATTTCGATCTCAATCACCTCAAATCAGTTCCAAATGCTATCAAATTTCAGTATGAACTTCCAGAAGGTACTATAAGCAATATTTAACAACACCCACTTTGAATCAAACAAGAAATCCTTAAAATAATTAGATCTAATTTCTTTTTGAAGAATGATATAAGGGAAATGGAAGAGTTTGTCCAAGTCTTCTTCACGGAGGCAAACTTTGTCCAAGTCATTGACATCTGGGTGTGTCAAAAGGAAGAGTTTGTGTGCAAGAACTAGCTCGGGTTATTGTGTTCCTTCTTCCGCATCCATGGCTACCTTTCTTTGCTATTTCTTGATTTTTTTTTTGTTTCAGTGTACTTTCAAATGCCTATGTGAAGAAGAAGAAAACGAGAAAAGGAAAAAACCGGGTACTTTCATATGCCTCTGTGAAGAAGAAGAAGAAAACAAGAAAAGAAAAAAACTGGGTACTTTCAGATGCCTCTGTGAAGAAGAAGAAAACGAGAAAAGGGAAAAACCGGGTAAATAGTTTGGGCCCCATGGGTAGGAGTAGTAAATAGTTTGGGCCTGGTCATTAAAGGGTAAATAGTTTAGGATTAATGGGTATAAAGTGAGATTTTCTCATTTTTACCTAGCTATACTATAGTAGAAAGCTATTTACCTCCTTTTTAATTAACAAGTTATATACAAAACCATAAAAAGAAGAAAATTCAAGATCCCTTAAATTTAGCCTATCAGTTATATGACACCCACCCCGTTTCGAATAACCCCTATATTTAAGATTCTGTTCCTCTTCCATAGAATTTCAAAAATATTTTCTCTCTCTTGATAATCATCCAAAATCTCTCTTAATTTTTTATACTCACTGTTATCCCCCAAAATTGTCGATTCTTTTTCTTTTCCAAAGTTTTTCAAACCCAATTTTCCTCTTTCTTACTAGTCACCTAAAATCTCTCTTTCTTATTGATACAATGGAGACAAAATTCGAGATATTGCTTTAGAATCAAGTTGTGGGTAAGAAGAGAAATCTCGATTATGAAACAACAGCCAAGGAACATTTTTATAAAAGAAAAACAATAAATTAAAGAACATTTCAAATGGAGCATTTCCATAAACGTCAATATGGAAATGGAAAGAGTGAAAATCTTTACGACATAGAACGCAGCCCTATTCTTTCATTATCTTCCATTAATGGCTATGATGAAGTCTTACTTAAGATCCCTAACCAGTAGCCAGTGGCGGATCCAAAATTTTGAAGTCGTGGGTGCTCGAGGATAAAAATCTTAAAAAAGAGAGAAAATAAGTTTAGTTGCGGGTGCTCACTCAATAATTATCCAAGTTTTTTTGTTAATTGTCTATTTAAATCTACTAGATCTAGTCAAAGACAATGGATGCATGAGCACCCATAATGATCTATGTAGATCCGCCACTGCTAGTAGCCTCTACCAATAGTCAACAACATTGGTAGAATGATAATATTTTCTTATTAGTCCATTAAAAAAGATAACATCCTTTTGAATTTAGAAACAGTTTAACTTGAACTTTGTATACGGGTGAACTCGGGGTCAGCATGCACCCCGAGTACCCAGTGAGTCAGACAAAGTAAGAAGTATGCATGTATGAGATAGAGACCGAATATGTATGAGATAGAGACCGAATCCAAGGACTCTTTGAATCGAGGCTGGAACGGGGTGCTCGCCACCGGGCATGACAAGACAACACCCCCCGAACCCGGAACGAGCTCCGAGACCTCGAAAAGCATTACAAACGGTTGCACACGACTAACAGAGGGCCGTGGTATCCGCGCACAACCAGATATCACAGCGTGGATCTCGCCCAACGTCGGTACCGTATCAGTAATTGACGTACAACGAGAATTTTTACCTTTTTTAAAATTGAACTAGGGATAAAACTCCCCTACTATATAAAGGGGAAGTTTTTTATTCAATACATACATTGTAACACGCTTACCATGGAAATACAAACTTATTTCTCTGCTATTGAAAGGTTCTTATTTTAATCACAGCTCTTCATACACATTTGGCTTCGAATCGAGGGTCCGGTCGGGAGCAAAACAATCGTTCAGCTTAAATTCGGGCCCGGACTCAATGTCACAATTGGTTTGGTTATTTACTCTATCCTTAATTTGTTTATCCAACATTTTTGATTACTTGTATTAGATCAATCTACATATCCTTAAATCCGCGTACAAATTTAATTGTTATCCATTTTAAGGGTAAACAGTTTGGCGCCCACCATAGGGCTAAGGATAATAGTGGCAGTTTGATACAAATCTCCATAGCACACTTTATTTTACACTTGTTCTTTAAGATCTCAATTTCAGGTCAGCTTAAAAATATCAAATTCTCAGTCCGCTCACTTGAACATTGAAGATGGGTCTGGCCATCATGGCGAAAACAACAATTTAGTACCTAGCAATGAGGTGCCCCCTGCTGATCCCAACAGAGTCCTAGTTGCAGACCCAGTCGACGCTAACTCGCAGGTGGCCATCGACATAAACCTGCCTACGGACCCCGAGAAAAGCATTCGTGGAGGAGCTCGTTCAATGGCACGAGCAGCGCCCGAAGGTTAAGGCGACGGGGTCAGTCTGCGATTGATATTTGAAATGTTGCAAGCTCAATAGGTGGCGATAGCACAACTACAAAATCAAATCCGCGCCCTAAGCAGAGTTGAGCCCGAACCATCCCGAGAAAACACCCGAAGAAATGAGCAGATCAGCGAAACTCCGGGTGAAGCTGAGTCCAATGTCATCCCTGAAGTAATGAAGATGCTTTAAGCATTAACAAAACGGGTGGAATCAGGTAAAAAGAAAATTGAGGCAAATGACAAGGAGGTAGAGACGTATAATTCTCGGGTCGATCAAATCCCAGGAGCGCCCCCGATATTGAAAAGCCCAGACTCCAAGAAATTTGTCCAAAAGCCTTTTCCTCTGAGCGCGACACCAAAGCCAATCCCGAGAGCTTTCAGATGCCCGACATTCCAACTCGGAGCCCCTTCTGGGTCTGTTTATCCATCAGAACCAACGAGAGGACTAAGAGAGTCATCGATCATGAATCGAGGCCGTCCCGAGATCAGTATCAGCCGTATAATGCGGATCGGAGGGGAAGTGGGCCCGAGCATAATCCCACGAGGAACGAGAAGAGAAGTGACCATGGGACCAGTAGCCGAGGTCTGATGAGCAAGAACGGTTTTGAGAGGCCACTCGGGGGAAGGGAAGCACCAAGATTATCAGAGTATAACTTCAACGTCGATGCAGCTAGCATCGTATCGGCCATTGGGCGCATCAAGGAAACCAAGTTGCCTCGACCGTTTCGGTACGATCCTATCCAGAGAGATCCCAACCTGATGTGTAAATATCATGGCATTCATGTCCACAGGACCGAGGACTGCCGACAATTGAGAGAAGAAGTTGCTCGGTTGTTCAATAACGGGCACCTCTGAGAGTTTCTGAGTGATCGAGCCAAAAATCACTTCAGGAACAGAGACTCCAACAAACAGACCGAACAAGAAGAACTTCAGCACGTCATCAACATGATCATTGGAGGGGTCGATGTCCCCCAGGGACCAGTGATAAAGAACACTAAAGTGTCCATCACGAGGGAAAAGCGCACCCGGGATTACATCTCAGAGGGAACCATTTCGTTCAGTGACGAGGATGCCGAGGGCATCGTACAACCTCATAATGATGCATTGGTGATATCCGTACTTATCAACAAATTTCAAGTTGAACGTGTATTGATTGATCGAGGAAGCTCGACATCATCATCAGATCAAGGGTTGTAGAGCAGTTGGGTGTTGAACAGATTTAACATAGCATGTGAAACTACTAAAGGAGAAATAACCTAGCCAGTAAATACCACCGGAACGATTCAAGATACATAATTCTAGGTGATCGAAGGGGACATGAGATATAACGCCTTATTCGGAAGACCATGGGCTCACAACATGAGGGCAGTAGCCTCAACACTACACCAGGCATTGAAGTTCCCTACGCGGAGAGGAATCAAGACGGTCTACCGGGAGCAGCCGGCCGCAAAGGAAATGTTCGCAGTCGACGAGGTGATCCCAGTGCATGTGGTCTCGACATCAAAGGACACAGAGCCGACCAGGAAGGAAGAATTAAATAGAAATCACCGATACCGGCCCCGGCCGAATCAGAAGAGCGAGGAGCAGGCGAAGAGGATGATTACGGAGTTCCTAGGTCGTTCATTGCTCCCGATAATTCTGATGCCACCAAATCGATGGTCAAGGAGCTGGAGCAAGTCATATTGATCAAACACTTACCCAATTGGAAGGTCCACCTGGGCACAGGTTTAACTCCCAAGCTCAGGAAAAAACTCATTGAATTTCTTATAACTAACGTAGATTGTTTCGCTTGGTCCATCTTGACATGACAGGGATCCCGCCGGAGGTAACCACTCATACGCTGAGTTTGGACCCGAAGTTCCATCCGGTTAAGCAGAAAAGAAGACCGCAATACGAGGTCAAGCACATATTCATCAAGGATGAGGTATCTAAACTCTTTAAAATAGGATCCATTGAGGAAGTTAAGTACTTGGACTAGTTAGCCAACGTAGTGGTAGTACCTAAGAAAGGAAATAAGCTAAGAATGTGTGTGGACAATAAAGATCTGAACAAGGAATTCCCTAAGGATTCTTTTCCTTTGCCTAAACATCGATCGTATGATCGACGCGACGGCCGGGCACGAGATACTCAGTTTTCTCGATGCCTATTCTGGGTACAATTAAATTCGGATGGACCCGGGCGATCAAGAAAAAACTTCCTTTATCACTAAATTCGGCACCTACTGTTATAACGTAACGCCATTCAGATTAAAGAATATCGGTGCCACTTATCAATGCCTAGTAAGTCGGATGTTCGAAGAACATATAGGAAAATTAGTGGAAGTTTATATTGACGACATGTTAGTCAATTCCCTGCGAGTAGAGGACAATTTGAAATATTTGCAGGAAACCTTCGACATATTGAAGAAATACAATATGAAGCTGAACTCAAAAAAGTGCGAATTCAGGGTCGGATCTAAAAAATTCCTCAGGTTCATGGTATCCAATTGGGGGATCGAGATCAATCCCGATAAAATCAAAGCCATAGAAGACATCACTTTGGTGGACAACGTCAAGGCCGTTTAGAGGCTGACCGGGCATACAGCCGCCCTTGGCCGGTTCATATCAAAATCCTCGGACAAAAGCCATCGGTTCTTCTCATTGTTGAAGAAGAAGAATAACTTTTCCTGGACCTTGGAATGCCAACAAGCTTTTGAAGAACTTAAACGGTACCTTTCGAGTCCCCCCTGCTCCACACCCCGAAGGCGGATGAACAGTTGTACCTTTACTTGGCGGTTTCCGAGTTGGCAGTAAGTGGAATCCTATTCCAGGAAGAGGAAGGTACACAATTCCCTCTTTACTATGTCCGTAGAACTCTAGGTGAGGCTGAGACAAGGTATCCTCACCTAAAAAAATTGGCGCTCGCTTTGCTAAGCGCCTCCAGAAAGTTGAGGACATACTTTCAGTGTCACCCCCTATGTGTCGTAACCTCATACCCACTGAGAAATATCATGCACATGCCCGAGCTCTTGGGCTGGTTGGCCAAATGGGTTGTCGAAATCAGCGGGTACGATATCGAGTATCGGCCCCGAACTACCACAAAGTCTCAAATTTGGCCGACTTCGTGACCGACTTTACGCCGGCCTTAGTGCCCGAAGTCGAAAGAGAACTATTGCTAGACTCGGGGATTGCCTCGGGAATTCGGACCCTTTTTATGAATGGTGCTTCGAACGCAAAGGGGTCCGGGCTCGGCATCATACTGAAACCTCCTACAGGGAATGTAGTTAAGCAGTCTATTAGATATATGAAATTGACTTACAATGAGGCAGAGTATGAGGCCATGATTGCATGTCTCGAATTGGCTAAAAGCCTTAGGGCCGAGGTGGTCGAAGCTAAGTACGATTCCCTCCTCGTGGTAAATCAAGTCAATGGGACGTTCGAAGTGAAAGAGGAATGAATGCGAAGGTATTAGACAAGTACATGTAACGATGAATCAATTCAAGGAATGGACCCTACAGCACGTGCCCCGAGATCAAAACAGCGAGGCTGATGCTCTGGCTAACTTGGGGTCATCGGTTAATGACAATGAATTTAGTTTGAGAACACTCATGCAGCTCATGAAGTCGGTGATAGAATAAGCTCACACCGGAGTAAACTCAACGAGTTTAACCTGGGATTGGAGGAACAAGTACATAGACTACTTGAAATTTGGGAAATTGCCCTCGGATCTTAAAGAATCGAGAGCCCTGCGTACCAAGGCTGCCAGATTTAGCTTGGTCAAGGAGGCATGGTTCAGGAGACCTTCCGACGGCCCGTTAGCCAGATGCTTGGGGCTGGGAGATATCGAGTACGCTTTGAGAGAAGTTCATGAAGGCACTTGCGGGAACCATTCGGGGGCAGATTCTTTGGTTCAGAAATTAATCAGGGCCGGCTATTATTGGACTAACATGGAGAAGGATGTGAAGGACTTCGTATGAAATGCGACGACTGCCAGAGACACGCACCGATGATCCACCAACTGAGAGAGCTACCCCACTCGGTCCTATCCCCGTGGTTGTTCATGAAATGGGGAATGGACATCGTCGGTCCCTTACCATGGGCACCTGGTAAAGCTCAATTCATACTATTCATGACTGATTATTTTTCCAAATGGGTTGAGGCTCAAGCATTCAAAAAGGTTCAGGAGAAAGAGGTCATTGACTTCAATTGAGACCACAAAATATGTCGATTTGGGATACCAGCCGAAGTCGTGTGCGATAATGGGAAATAATTCATCAGCAGCAAGGTAAATAAATTTTTCGAAGATCAATGGATTAAGAAGATACTATCAACACCTTACCACCCTAGTGGGAACGGACAAGCGGAATCAACAAACAAGACCATACTTTAAAACCTAAAGAAGAGGCTGACCGACGCCAAAGGGAAATGGAAGGAAATCTTGCTCGAAGTCCTGTGGGCATATCGTACAACCTCGAAGTCTAGTACCGGGGCCACTCTGTTTCCATTGGTCTACGGGGCCGAAGCCTTGATACCAGTCAAGGTGGGAGAGCCGAGCCTCACATTCCAATATGCGACCGAAGATTCAAATGGCAAGGCCATGATCACAAGCTTGAACTATTGGATGAAAGGCATGAGGCAGCTTTAGTCCAGTTAGCTGCCCAAAAACAGCGGATAGAAAGATACTACAGCCGAAGAGCCAACCTCTGACATTTCAAGATTGGGGACTTGGCGTTCAGGAAAGTAACATTACACACCCGGAACCCGAACGAGGGAAACCTGGGATTGAATTGGGAAGGACCGTATCGAGTCATAAGAATTATCGGTAAAGACTCATACAAACTCGAAGCGGGAAACGGTGTGCAACTACCGAATAACTGGAACGTGATACACTTAAAGCAGTACTACTGCTAAGGTATGATCTATAATACTCTTTAATCATGTTATGAATCGGACTAACACTTGCAGGCAACGACGAAGGATGGAACGCGTTGCACTCTTTTTCCCTTAAACCTGTTTTGTCCCAAAATGGATTTTTAGGCAAGGTTCTTAACAAGGAAACAGTAAAACGTGCTAACTTAGGTCCGAAGGCTGGTGTCAAACCAGAGTCAACAGTCGTACACTTTATGGCAACAGTACCCGAGCCCTCTCAAGCTCGACCTTGAATACTGGGGGCCATTACCCTCGGACTAAGGATCAGGGTTTTTTTAGCAAGGAAACGAGAAAAACTTTGTACACTAGAAGCTAAGGCTTGGTGGTTAGGATTCACTATAAGGGCCAAACGGTCGTATGAACCGTGCTCACATAGTCCAGTCAACCCATGATACAAGTTTTTATGCGCTTTCGGTCATGTACCTTACACGCTGAGAAATGAAAGAAAGTTTTGCCTTGCTATTTACGTGTTTTATTGCCTCTTAAATTCAGGATTCTAAGAGCCCACGGGCTACTCCTACTCGGAGACTATCAAGCCCAAGGGCTACCCCTATTCGGGGACTGTCGTCCGAAGAAAGTTCGGACAACCCGGGCTATCAAATTCCGGAGGCATCAAACCTATGAGACTGTGCCCAAATACAAAAGGCTACGGCCACCTTAAAAACATCTCGAAGACATTTGAAGCTCGTAATCAGAAAGTAAGGCCTTTATAAGAACTCGAAACCTGCTAAGAGGTTACCCTCGGCATAAACATTGTCTGAAAAATTGCTTAAGCATCCTGAAAAAACCTCCGGTGACACTGAGTTTTCAAAGCTTCGAGCAAAAAAAGTTGTACCGAGGTGAGGCCCTGTTCAGACCTCTGAAAAACTTACGCCCTATAACTACAGTCAATTTTATGCTAAGGAATTAAAAACATTACATGCGCAGAAAGTATTAAAAGATGCTGGAAAAGTAAAAGTATGATATTTCCAGAAAGGGAAAATTTCATATATATATATATATATATATATATATATATATATATATATATATATATATATATATTCCGGAGTATATTTACAAAGACCCAATAAAATGGCCTCAAAATAAACAAAAAAATATGCATAAGTCAAAAACCAAAAAAGCATTAAGGCATCTACGCCTAGTATTCACAGGGGCCCGACTTAGAGCCATCAGAGTCTTCGGATCCCTCAGAACCCTCAGAGCCTTCAGCACCTTCGGGCTCGTAATGCTTCTTCCCCTCAGCCTCGGACATTTTGGCTTTCTCGATCTCAGGCGACAGGTCAAAACCTCGGGCGTGGATCTCTTCGAGGGTCTCTCTTTGGGATAGCCGCTTCATATATTCGGCCTTTACCTTCAAGCGGACCTCGGCTGCCTCCACATTGGCCTTGTATTGGGCCAGCATTTCTTCGGCATCGGTGGAGGTTTTATCTAACTTGGACTTCACAGCCTCGTATTCTCTATCGAGGGCATCCCGCTCTGTGACAGCCGAGCTCCTTGGAGATCGTCATTCAGTTGAGACCACTTTTCAGCTTTCTCCTTTGCCACCCGGAGTTGGACCTCTATCGATGCCAGCTTCTCCTTAGTGGTTTCCTTCTTCAAAGATAGCAGGTTCATTTTTGCTTTTCCACCCGTCAGTCATGGCTTGTACCTCGTTCATCTCGGCTTGGAGTTGGTTGATGAGGTCGATCTTCTGTTGGACCTGCGAGGTTGTGTTGTTACCCACCATGACTAGATCCTCATTTTTAACTTCAAAGACCTTTACCTTTTCGACCAGGTCGGCATGTTCCCGCTTCAAGGTCAGAGCTTCCTTCTGAGCCCTGTCTAGCTTGGCCTGAAGATCCTTGACGGCCTCGTCTTATTTGCTCACTGAGAAGCCTATACATGTCCTTCTTCCAAACCTACTCATTGAGCTCGAACTCGAGATGGTTGATTTGGAACGGTACCGGATGAAGCTCTCGTGGTAAAGCACCGAGGCCTGCAAAGAAACGAAAGCAGTAAAAGGTATTGAAACCTAAGTGGAATTGACAAGGGAGTATTGATGCCTTACCCGATTCAACGCTTGCTGCGCCTTGTTGAAGAGACTCGACGCGCCCACCTCGTTCATCTTCGCCTAATCCTCTTCGGTTACTAGCATCGGAGATAGCTGGCTATGCCCACTGGAGCAGATAAAGCTTGAGCATCCTCTGTGACCGTAAGAATGACTGTTCTCTTGTGGCCGGGGTCCACACTCGGGGAAGGAAACTGCTTCACCAGTTTTGGGATCGAACTCGGCCTGCCAGCTCCTGAAAGCACGTCCTTCTTCGGGATCTCCAGGTCACCCAGCCCGAAAACTCTTCCAAAGTGGACATGTCCACGCCATCGAAGAAGGAGTGAAGATGGTCGTTCGCACCGTGAACTCCTTCACTTGACTTCACCTTTCCTTCTTGGGCCTCTTCAAGCATGGACTCGGTGTAGGAAGGCGTCTCCATGATGTTTATTACATCGATCACCTCCTTTGGAACAGAAGCACCTTCTTGGGAGGTCTCAGCCCCCCTCTCCATTTTTGCTTCTCGAGTCGAAGGGAGATCGGCCTCATGGCTCTCTCCCTCGGCTGGCGCCTGCTCCCCGGCAAGGGTCGATCCGTGAGCGACAAAAAAGTCATCTTTTTCAGACTCATCCCTGAGCCGGCGAAGTGAGTTGAAATCCGGCACCAGGGAGTTGGTTCTCTTCTTGGGCTTACGAGCCTGGGAAGTCGCCCTCTTTTTTGGATTCACCTCGGGACCCCGGGAGCCCGAAGACTTTCTTTTCCTCTTCTTTTTCTCCCCTACGGAAGCCACGGGCTATCCTGTAACGATGGGATCAACGGATAGGGATGCATCCTCGTCCCCTTTCAGCGGCCTAAGTTTGGTGGTCTTAGGCAAACCTGCGAAGGAAAGAGAAAAGGTCAGCATTATGTAAGTTTGGAGCGTAATAGTAACTATTCTGAGAAGAGACTTATTGTGAGAACGAGCCTCCCGCTAGTCCTTCGAAAGCTCGCTCCACGAGCGCATAAAGTACGACATCTGCTTGCAGATGCCTTTGATCCACTCCTAGAGCTAGTGGACCACAGTGGGAACCCGAGCAGCAGCTGCACGATCACAAATACTGATGGTGAGAAAGGGAACAAAGGAGACTCGGCAATTGAGGAAGACTACACTTACGAGATGCATTCCACTTCTCGGGAAATGGCAGGAACTCGGGAGGGATTAAATCTTTAGTTTTTACCCAAACAAAGGGTCCCTGCCAGCCTCGGTCTTGGTCCTCGTCGATACTAGAAAAAGGAGCCTTGTTGGCCCCGGTGAGTGAGCTTGATTAGTCCCCCTTGAAAAATTCGGGGACTGTACATATAAAGCAGGTGGTTGAGGGTGAACCGAGAAGATTCGGTGTTCACAAAATAACGTAGGAGGATCACGATCCTCCAAAGAGACAGGTGGATTTTCCCAAGGCACACTTCATACCTCTTGCAAAAGGCCAGAACTACTGGGTCTACCGGGCCCACTATAAAGGGGTAAGTGTAAACACTTAAATACCCTTCAACATGGGTAGTAATGTCATCCTCGGGCCCAAGGACTACTGATAAGTGAGGATTTTGAATACTTATTAGCGCGCCCTTTTAGCTTTCGTTTTAGTCCAAAATCGTGTAATTGTGTTCTCGAAAATTGATGAAATGTGCTTAATTGTAGGAATATTGAAAGATGAGCCCCCAAGATGAAATCCAACTCAAGAAGGAGTAATCTGAACTCAAGGACAAAAAACAGGCACAAAAGCTCAAAAGTGCAGACCGCAGAATATCATCTACGGCCGCAGGTTGTGAAGCAATTCCCATCAATGAAATGCGCAAGTGCGGTCCGCACATGATATGTGCAACCGTAAAAACTGGGTCAAAGCAAAGGATCAGAGAACCTGCATCTCAAGTCCAACAAAAGTGCGGATCGCACAATTATTGTGCGGCGGCAAAAGAAAAGCTACGTGGCCGAAGTCACATTTGTGCAGACCGCAGAAGAGCAAGTTGCGGCCGCAGACATTATTGTACGGACCGCAGAAAGAGGTAGTGCGGCCACAGCCCAAAATTATGCGGCCGCAAATTTCCAACCCTGTCAAGACTGAAGAAAAGTTCGGACCGCAGATGGAATTGTGCGGCCGCAGAACCTCCGGAAGGGCATTTTTGTCCGAAAATTCCAGCCCTGTATAAATAGAAGAGTTTCACTTTTTTAGGTTAAGTTTTGACATCAGCTGCTACAATAGACAGTTTCTTTTACTCTTTTTAGTAGTTTTTGCTATTTTGAGCTTTTTGAACATTGATTTCATCATTTTAATTATCAATATGGGTTTAATTATCATTTATTCTTTTCTTTCTTATATTTTACGCATGAGTAGCTCGATTTTTACTAGGGTTGTGACCCAACCCTAGATTATAATCTTAATGGGTGTTTGATTTATTGCTTGTTTATGGTTGGGTGTTTATTATTTAGCCTTGTTCTTGCTTTTAATTATAGAATTAATGGTTGCAAGCATTAGTTTATGCCTATTTGACTTGGTCTCTACATTATAAAGATAGACTTAGTCTAGGAAAACTTCGCTAACAAGAAATTGGGTCAATCGAGAGATTAATAAGCCCAATTAAAGGGTTGAACCTAGAGATAGTAAAACCCGACTTGAGCTTTTTATCAACCGTTTTGTTCAATACCCATTTGGACTTGAGAAAGCCAAATTGGAAAAAATCACTCTCTAACCGAGAGGTATTGAGTGGGTACTTGAGTGTTGGTAGCTATAATACACCCGACCAATAAAACAAGCTTTAAAGTTTACAACCCATTAGGCAAACAGCTAGGTGAAGGTCATAGTCCTAGGCCTTTTATTTCATTTGAAAAACAACAAAAATAATTTCCTAGTTTCATTCTTTAAATTGCAATCGTAGTTTAAAAATAGATCTACAAACAACCCAAATTTGTGGAAGTGTAAATTGAGATAATTCAAGCTCATATACTGCAATATATACTCCTAAGTCCCATTCATAGCTCCTTGTGGAAAATCGACCCCGACTCCTTGTTAGGTATTACTATTACATCGACCGTTTCATAACCTTAAATAGAGGTGTGACTTGGATGACATAAATTTTTGGCGTCGTTGCCTGGGAGCTAAAAACAGATTTAGCTATATATTTGGTTTTGTGTGTGACTTGTCTTCTTTTCCTTCCTTGTTACTGATTTAGCTATACTGGTTTTGGGGGATGTGGACGTTGATGAGGTTCCTCTTGAACCTCAAGAAAATAGAAGAGGCCGACCACCTCAAAACAACGTCCCTATTCCTCCCCCACCTCCATCAAAAGCGGCTCCACACCGGGTGTTTCCGAATGAAGGGTATGCAAGTGCCATTGTCCCGCCCCGTATTAGGGCGGGAAACTTTCAAGTCACAAATGTAATGCTCACATTGCTCGAGCAATAAGGATTCTTTACCGGAGCTCCGAGTCAAAATGCATACAAACACTTAAAAGGGTTTGCGGACACTGGTTGGGGGAGTAAACAGGCAAATGTCTCCAAGGATGCTTTAAGGTTAAAGTTATTTCCTTTCTATCTATGGGGAAAAGCCTTAGATTGGTTGGAGAGATTGCCAAACCATTCCATTCATATGTGGGATGAGTTAGCGGAGAAATTTATTTCCAAGATCTTTTCTCCTGGGCATTTGGCTACTCTTAGAGACGAAATTCTAGCATTCAAACAAGAGCCCAATAAGCCTTTACATGAGATATGGGAACGGTATAGGACAATGGTCAAAGAGTTTCCAGATAATGACATGACGGAAGCTATGATTCAACAAACTTTCTATCGGGGGATAAATACGACCAATCAGTGCATGGTAAATCAACTTGCCGGTGAAAATTTCATGACAACGCCATATGCAGAAGCTTGTGAGATTTTAGATGAAATGGCGAACACATCATCGGCATGGCAAACTCGTGCAAATGTTCCTCAAAGTGATTCGAATGTGATTCACCTCCATAAAGAGTTGCATGATCATGGCCAAGCCATTGCCGAGTTGACCACCACGATGAATCAATTAGCAAAGGCTCAACTTCAACAAGTGCAAAATCCTAAGCAAGTCAATGCCATGGAGGGAGTAAACATGATGGTGAACAAAAGAAGGACCAAGGGTCCACATGTGCAAAACCGAATGGAGAATTATGTGCAAGAAGATAGTGGGTTTGTTCAAGATGAATCTTACAATGAAAAAGAGGAAGAAATGCAATATGTGAACAACTTTCAACGGCAAAGAAACAACTCTCAAGGCATGAATCAACAACAATAGCGACCTCAAGGTAATTGGAATTCCAACAACCAAAGTAATGGAATAATAACAACAATCAAGGAAATTGGAGTGGTGGAAATGACCAAGACAATTGGAGTGGAAACAACCAAGGATATTGGAGAGGAAACAACCAAGGAGGATTGAACAATAATCGAGGCAATCAGGGGGTCAGGTTTTCAATGGACCCTAATGTATCAACAACCGAGCAACCCGCCTCTTATCCTTCCCATGGTCCAGGTTCCTCCAACAATAAAATAGGGCGTATTGAGAATATGTTCAAGAAAATAATGGAGAAGAATGCCAATTCCGATGCCCAACTTGCTTCACACAACATATCAATTCGAAACTTAGAAGTGCAAATGGGTCAAATCTCTCATGCTCTATATACTCGCCTTAAAAGGGCACTACCAAGTGACACGGTGGTGAACCTAAAGGGTGGAAACAACACGGGACATGCCATGGCTGTTATTACAAGGAGTGAAAAAAGGTGGGAATGCACCCACCTCAAGTCAAAGGAAACTTATGGATGATGAGCAAGTGGTACAAAAATATGAGACCCCGAATAATGTAGTGCAAGCAAATGATGAAGTGCCGATTGATATTGATGACAATGTGGAAGAGATTCAAGAGGAAGTGAACCCGTCTAGGGATCATATTATTGACATACTGGAAATAGTAGTGCAAAAGGCAAAGGCACCATTGCCTAAGCTTCCTCCTCCATATCCTCAAAGGCTTGCCAAGCAAAATGGCGAGAATAATTCAAAAAGTTTATTGACATGATAAAGAGTTTATCGATCAATATGCCATTGGTTGAAGCCTTGGAGCAAATGCCCGGTTATGCAAAGTTTATGAAGGATATGGTAACAAAGAAGCGATCGATAAATTTTGAAACTATAAAAATGACTCGTCAAGTGAGTGCAATTGTGCATTCAATGGCTCACAAGTTGGAGGATCCCGGCGCTTTCACGATTCCTTGTACAATTGGAAGTGCCGAGTTTGCAAAAACTCTTTGTGATCTTGGAGCAAGTATAAATTAGATGCCCTATTTGGTTTTCAAGACTTTGAGAATTGGGCAATCAAGGCCCATATCTATGAGATTACAAATGACCAATCATACCATGAAGAGACCATTGGGAGTGATTGAAGATGTATTGGTTCGTGTTGATATATTCATTCTTCCGGCGGATTTTGTCATTCTTAATTGTGAGGTTGACTATGAGATGTCGTTTCTTCTTGGATGACATTTCCTTACTACGGGGAAGGCTCTAGTTGATGTTGAAGCCGGAGAACTTACCTTTCCAATCGGTGATGGAAAAGTGGTTTTCCATGTGTGTAAGTCCATGAGGCAACCCAATAGTAAAGAGGTGTGTTCTTTCGTGGACTTGGTGACCGATGTGATTGTAGATGAAACAAGTGTTGTGATGAATGTTGATGATACATTGGAGACCATCTTGCTCAACTTTGATGATGACGAGATGGATGGCTTCATGGAATGTGTGAATTCTTTGCAAGGAATGGGGTCGTACACTTATAAACCCCGCAAATTGTCCTTGTATCTTGAAAATAGGACAACTTCTCCTACAAAGCCTTCAATTGAAGAGCCTCCTATCTTGGAGTTGAAGCCATTGCCTCCACATCCTCGATATGAATTTCTTGGCCCTTCTTCTACTTTACCGATTATTCTTTCCTCTTGTTTGACTAACGTGCAGGTAGACTCTACATTGGCGGTTCTACAAAAGAGGAAGAAGGCTATTGGTTAGACATTGCTGATATTCAAGGGATAAACCCCGCATTTTGCATGCACAAGATTAACTTGGAGGAAGGTGCCAAACCATCTATTGAACATCAAAGGAGACTTAATGAAGTCATGCAAGAGGTTGTGAACAAGGAGATCATCAAGTGGTTGGATGCCGGGGTTGTCTGCCCCATTTCCGATAGTTCGTGGACTACTCCGGTCTAATGTGTCCTGAAGAAGGGGGCATGACGGTGGTTACCAATGACAAGAACGAATTGATTCCTACAAGAGCGGTGACCAGATGGAGAGTGTGTATGGACTACCATAAGCTCAAAAAAGTCACAACGAAGGACCATTTTCCACTTCCCTTCCTAGATCAAATGCTTGATAGATTGTCCGGTCGTGCTTTCTATTGTTTCCTGATGGGTATTCCGGCTACAACCAAATTCTTATTGCTCCGGAGGATCAAGAGAAAACTATCTTCACATGTCCTTACGGTACTTTTGCCTTCAAGCAGATTGCATTTGCGATGTGCAGTGCACCAGTGACTTTTCAAAGGTGTATAATGGCGATATTCACGGACATTATGGAGGATTACCTTGAAGTCTTCATGGATTACTTTTTGGTGTTCGGGAATTCTTTTGATGATTGTCTCGCAAACTTGGATAAAGTGTTGGCAAGATGTGAAGAAACAAATTTGGTGCTCAATTCAGAGAAATGTCATTTCATGGCCGAGGAAGGCATTGTCCTTGGCCACAAGATCTCAAATAATGGCATTGAAGTAGACAAGGCAAAGATTGAGGTGATTTCTAAACTTCTACCTCCAACTTCGGTTAAAGGTGTGAGGAGTTTCTTAGTCCATGCGGAGTTTTAGCGGTGTTTCATCAAGGATTTCTCTAAAGTGGTGAACCCGTTGTGCAAGCTTTTGGAGAAAGATTCTAAGTTTCATTTCAATGATGATTGCATGAGAGCTTTTGAGTTTCTAAAGTTCTAGTTGACTACTACTCCTATTATCATTGCGCCAAATTGGAGTGTTCCTTTTGAGCTCATGTGCGATGCAAGTGATGTAGCGGTATGGGCTGTTTTGAAGCAACGCATCAACAAGATTTTTCTTCCGGACTACAATGCTAGTAAGACCATGAATAGTGCCCAAGTCAACTATAACGTTACGAAAAAAGAACTCCTTGCCATTGTGTTTGCTATGGAGAAGTTCTGCCCGTACTTGATGGGTGCAAAAGTGATTATCCACATAGATCATGCGGCACTTTGTTATCTTATGAGCAAGAAAGACCCCAAAGCAAGATTGATGAGATCGGTGCTTTTGTTGCAAGAGTTTGATATTGACATCCAAGATCGAAAAAGAAGTGAAAATCAAGTGGCGGACCACTTGTCTCATTTGGAGGAGGAGGGGAGGCCGCATGATGGCCTTGAAATCAATGACTCCTTCCTTGATAAGCAACTTTTGGCTATTTCAATGAAGGAGGTGCCCCGGTTCACTATCTAGCAAATTTCTCATAAGTGGTATCATCCCGGTTGAGTTCTCTTCAAACCAAAAGAAGAAGCTCAAACGGGATTGTCAAGACTATTATTGGAATGAATTGTACCTTTTCAGGATTTGTACAGATGAAGTGATTAGAAGATGTGTGTCGGAGGAGGAGGAATGTGAAATACTTGGGGCTTGTCATTCTTCGGCATATGGTGGTCACCATGAAGGAGCAAGAACGGCGGCCAAAGTGCTAAGTTGCGATTTCTATTGGCCCACTCTTTACAAGGATGCAAGTGATCTAGTCAAGCATTGTGATGAATGTCAAAGGGCCCGTGGAATCTCGAACAAACATAAAATGCCCCTCACTACCATTTTGGAGACTGATATTTTTTGACGTGTGGGGTATTGAATTCATGGGTCCGTTTGTGAGTTCTTGTGGAAACACCTATATCTTGGTCGCGGTTGATTATGCGTCCAAATGGGTTGAGGCCGTTGCTCTACCCAACAATGAGGCGAGAAGTGTGGTGGCGTTCTTAAAGAAAAATATTTTTGCAAGGTTTGGTACTCCGCGAGCTATCATAAGCGATGGGGGGTCACATTTTTGCAACAAAGCTTTCGACACCTTACTCACCAAGTATGGTGTCACTCATAAAGCCATGACTCCCTATCATCCACAAGTAAGCGGTCAAGTGGAAGTCTCCAATCGGGAGATAAAGAGTATTTTGTCCAAAACTGTTAATGCCAACCGGAAGGATTGGTCCAAGAAACTTGATGACGCTTTATGGGCTTACCGAACGGCTTGTAAAACACCTATCGGAATGTCTCCACACCGGTTGATGTTCGGAAAAGCTTGCCATCTTCTGGTAGAACTTGAGTACAAAGCCATGTGGACTCTAAAGAAGTTGAATTTTGATTGGGATGTCGCCGCCAACTTGAGGGTGGCACATTTGAATGAGTTGGATGAGTTCTGGTACCATGCATACACAAGTTCGTCCTTATACAAATAGAAGATGAAATATCTTCATGACAAGTACATTTGGAACAAAGAGTTCAAAGAGGGTGATCTTGTGTTGTTGTTCAATTCACGGTTGCGGATGTTTCCCAGAAAGTTAAAGTATAAATGGAGTGGCCCGTTTGAAGTTGTGGGTGTGACACCCTTTGGTGCATTGGACCTGAAGAATAAAAATGATGAGGTATTTCGAGTCAATGTTCACCGGGTGAAGCATTATTTGGGAAAAGTTGGTGATGGTTATGTCGTGGCGGTGATTCATTTCAAGTGATGGTAATCTGCATCGTGCCGAGACGCTAAATCAGGCGCTTCTTGGGTGTCAACCCATGTATTTTTCTTCTTTTTCATTTCTTCTTTAGTAGATAGGTGTTATTTTTGTGGTAACTAGATTTGAAGTGTGTTGCATGGATAAATTTGCTTTATAGGAACTATGCTCAGGAAACTGGCTAAGTATGGAAAAAGTGCGGATAGAACAAGTATTGTGCGGACCGCACGATTAGGAGTGCTACAACAGAAGGTAATTGAGGCCGCACAATTCTTGTGCGGACCGCACAAATTGAGATGGAAAAATACAAACTCTCTAAAGTTTGGTCTGTCAGACAAATGGCCAATCTGCGGCCGCACATCGAATTATGCGATCCACATCCAAAATCTCCCGTCGCACCATAAATTGTGCGGACCGCATATCAACAAAGGCTATTGAGCCTCCAGGTAAAAGAGTGCGGACCGTATAAGGAATTCTGCAGCCGCACTCCTCCTTTGTTCCCCAACTCTGCCCGCAAGTATAAATTGGAACCTAAGGCTACTGTACAAATTTTTTCCATCTCTGAGCATTTTAACTTCTAAAAATTGGAAATAATCTGTTCAATCATCTTCAACACTCCATCCACATCTGTGATCATTTAGTTGCGCTCCTTCATATCTGGTATGCTTAATTTCTCATAGAATTTTTCAATTTTTAGTTAATTTACAATTTGTTTTTTGGTAGATTAGGCCATTTGTCAATAGACTTCAATTTGGCTACCATGTGGGGTTTAATCTGTAATGGGTCAATTGCTAATTGCTTTATGGGGACTGGTAAATTAATTTGCATGCTTAATTGTTAATATCATGTTGAATCTGTGCAAAACTTGAAAACCCTAGAAGTCTGATCAATTTGGTTTTAAAATCTGCGGTAGCACAAGAAATTGTATGGTCCCTAGAAATAAAGAATAGGGTTCATTGTTCAAGCTTGATTCAGCGGTCGCACTTGAAATTGTGTGGACCGCAGAAATTCCACCGCGGTTGTAGAAAACTGTGTGCGGCCGCAGAACAATCTCTGTCATCAGAGAGTTGGAACTTTTGGGATGTCCAATGTGCAGCCGCACACATTATTGTGCAGACCACACTTCAATTCTACGGTCGCACTTAAAATTGTGCAAATCGCAGTTCCATCTCTGCGGCGGCACTTCCAAATTGTGTGGTCCGCACAACCCAGTCTGCGGCCGCACTTGCAATTGTGTGGACCTCAGCAGCTGGCCAATCTGAGGAGCCAGACCTGGCTGCCAACACTGTGGAGACGGTGCGCCAAATATTCACCAACCCAACTACTCCTAGAGTCGAGGATGATGAGATTCAGCTAGAGGAGACTGAGGGTGGTGACTATGGACACAGAGATGTCCAAGGCCACAGGGAGTCCTCTTCACTCTCACCCTTCTTATACCCTTATTTTATTAAGCATTGGGGACAATGCTTATTTTTATTGGGGGGGTGGGGGGGGGGGGCGGAGCTTCTTTGATATTTTGATGATGATGTATTTTGATAACTATGACACATTTAGCTTGTAATTAACTTATTACTATTTTCTCCTTACTTCTCATGATGTATATATTCCCTCCTATCTCTAATGATGTATATTCATTTAGTTTTCTATAGTTTTTTGTTTTATAGCTTCTGTATCTTTATGTTTGTCATCTTTTTGAATTAGTAGCTTCTTTTTACTTTAGTGGCTTCTTTTATATTTTATTGAATAATAAGCCTTTGGTTTTCTTAATGCCACAGTTCTTTCCAAAGGTGATTTTTTGTGCCGGGTGACTCTTCCCAACGATGGATGGCGTGACAACCTTCTTCAGGGATTGAGTTCGTTTTTGGTGTTTAGGTAAAAAAATAGCAGTAATAATGAATAAAAAGACCTAATTGAGTCATGCTCGAAGAGTCAAACATGCTTCACTTGGTACCAACACACTTAACTACGTGCTTATGGTTAAAAACAAGCTTTTTGAAAAGAAATAGCTCTAGTTAGTAACCTTTTGACTCTTGTGTTGACATAGACAATCATCGAGTGGTTTAATCTTACCATAGTGAATTTCAATCTTGAATATGGTTGTTGTAGACCCTCGACTCTATCCTCTTTAACAATCCAGCTGCGTGAGAGGTGAGATGTTGTTGTTGCAAGTCTAAGTACACGTGCGAATGGTCTAGAACTTGCCCTGAATGTGTTTTTAGGCAAAATTTTAAGTTTTGCTTGGCTTGAGAAGTGATTGTAGGCTCTCTTTGACGCACTTGAAAGTTTCCATGCCCACCAATATTGTTATTCCTAGTCAACCCATTTGAGCCTAAAATATTTCTCATTTGATAACCATGTTACAAGCCTTTACCCATTTTGTCGTGACCCTCTCTTGGCACCTGAGCTATTCTTAACACTCTTGTGAAATAATTGGCTAAAAATGTAAGTTTGGGGGAGAGACGAGGAGTTTGGAAAAGGTATCAAGGCACAAAAAGAGAAAAGAAATAAATAAAAAGAAAGGCAAGAAAAAGAAAGAGCAAAAAGAAAAATGCAAAAAGAAAGTGAATAAGTTGAAGAACTGAAGTAATTCAAAGAAAAGTAATGATGCAAAGCATGGAGAAAGCAAAGAAGGAGAAAATGAATATCATGACCAAGAAAGAGTGACGTTAAGTCTCTCTAGTTCCCCTAAGAAAAAGAAAATGCCTCAAAGAGTTGGCAAAGCATGAGCCGATAAGAGAAAATGGAGTACTTAAAGAAAGATGAACCCGTTCTATCATAGCATATCCAACCTTAGTCCAAAAGCTTTCATTGCATTTTGAAAAAGCCCTATGTAATTTCAAGCCGAGTGAGCTTACATTAGTGGTAATTTACATGAGGGGCAAGCCCGTGGTACTTAAAGCCGTACTTGCGACATTCTTTTGAGAGAGATGAGCGAACTTTTCACAAATCTTTGGATTGAGAGCTAAATTCTTAAGTGAGATAGGCAAACGTAGAGTAGAGGAGGAGGAGTTTGTGATCCACAATGACCTACATGAAAGAGCGAGCTTCCTTGATGAATAAAGTCAACTCTTGATGCTCAAGTGTTACATTAGAACTATTTGTGCTTAAAAGCTTAACTTGTTGCCTTGTTGAAAATTCATAAGTTGTGTGGGTAATTGTTGGTCCCAATTGATGTGTGATTGATTCATCTTTGATTAGCTGGAATAGCTCTTAACTTGTGGAGGTGGGAAATACCTTATTTGCTTGAGGACAAGCCAAAGCTTAAGTTTGGGGGAGTTGATAAGTGGGGATTTTGACTACTTATTAGCGCCTTTTTAGCTTTCGTTTTAGTCCAAAAGCGTTTAATTGTGTTCCCGAAAACTCCCTAGTGGCTATCAACTTTTTCAAATCTTCATAACTGTTCTTAGGTTTCTACCCAGATCTTTATCCTACCTTCAAATCTTCATACTTTTTCCTTCAAACCTTCATACCGTTTAATCCAAGGACTCTTTGAATCGAGGCTGGAATGAGGTGCTCGTCAATGACAAGACAACACCCCCCCCCCCGAACCCGGAACGAGCTCCGAGACCTAAAAAAGCACTACAAACGGTTGCACACGACTAACAAAGGACTGTGATGTCCACGCACAACCGGATATCGCGGTGTAGATCTCGCCCAACGTCGGTAGCATATCAATGATTGACGTATAAGGAGAATTTTTATCCTTTTTAGAATTGTACTAGGGGTGAAAGTCCCCTACTATATAATGGAGAAGTTTTTTATTCAATAGACACATTGTAACATGCTTACCAAGGCAATACAAACTTATTTCACTGCTATTGAAAGGTTCTTATTTTAATCACAGTTCTTCATACACACTGGCTTCGAATCGAGGGTCCGGTCGGGAGCACGATCATCGTTCAGCTTAAATCCGAGCCCGGACTCAACGTCACAATTGGTTTGGTTATTTATTTTATCCTTAATTTGTTTATCCAACATTATTGATTATTTGTATTGGATCAATCTATATATCCTTAAATTTACGTACAAATTTAATTGTTATCCATTTTAAGGGTAAACAAACTTCTTTTTTTGCCTTTAGTGACAAGTTCTTTTAGTTATAAAAAGTTCAAAAATCTTATAAGATATGACAAATTTAAAATTATAAGTTCTAAAAATATTTGTTTCTTTCTAAGACTCAATTATTTGTCAAACTACGGATGTCTTTTTGTGACTAGAAGGTCATTCATTCAAACCCGAAGAAAATCATATCTCCGATCCGAATCTACGGATGATTATTGTATTCCTTCGGGTTTGAATCATTCTTGTTGGTTCAACATTTTCAAGAGGTAGCTAGTGATAATTGGCAATTAGTTGGATTATCGTAGAATTTAACTTCAACTTTTGACAATTCAATGCAATTGAGTAATTATGGTTTTTACTTATTCTTTCACTTTGTGATCTTAACAACAACCTAACCATAGAAACTGAATTTTTTTTTTCTATGCACAGTTAATGCGGAGATACATAAAAGAAAATGGAAACTTTCAAATGTTCTCTCTTTTTGAAAATACATATATTATTTAACTATGATTAAAACCACATACTACTATTTTTTATTCATAATTTGATGCAAACACTAAATATGAATAAAATTTTATTTTAGAGAGTGACATTTAATTATCAAAAACTTAAGGGGTAATAGTGAACTCAATCACTAATTAGTAAACCAATTCTAACCCGCAGGCCTAGTATTACCCACAAAAACCGATAATTAACGACATTGTGTATATTAGTGGTTCCTTTTGCTTCAAAGCCTCGAGAATTCCGCTCTAATTCTGTATTTATATACAACCCCATATCAGTATCAGTTTACTGCATTTTACAACTAGACACTTACCCTAGTAATAGAATACTCAAATTCTCATAAATCTTTTATCTCGTTTAATTTATTTTTATAAGCATCATGGGCAAAGTCAAGATCGGAATCAATGGTATTTTCACTGTGATAAAATTGCATTTTTAGTGTCTCCATTTGTTTATTTACCTTTCTTTTTATAATGAATTCTTGGTTTTTATTTAATGCATGTAGGTTTTGGAAGAATCGGCAGGTTGGTTGCTAGGGTGGCACTACAAAGTGATGACATTGAACTAGTCGCTGTCAATGACCCCTTCATCACCACTGACTACATGGTAACTCCTTTGTTTTTTATAACCATCTCGTACCTGAAATTCACTGACCCGACTAATCCTTTATCGACTCCTACGTTAATTCCTTGTTGTTCATATTAATTGTAAAATTTAATTGTCAGGACGTGAGAATGTTCCATATTCATTAACAAAGGCTCTGGGTTCAATTAAACCCGTTAATTTCACCATGGATCAAGGATATATATTGTGAAAAAATTCTGAAAAGCAGATGCCTATAGGCACAAAAAGAGAAAAATGGGATATTCCCTATTCTTGGATCTGTGCACAAACCGAATCAGAATTTTAATCAGGTGTAAAGTATTACTACATCTAGTACTATGTTGCAGTAACAATTAAATACTCCCTCCGGTTCAAAATAAGTGATTTTTTTTTTTTTTTGGATGTTTTCACACAGATTAAGAAATCTACCTTTTAACATTAATTAGCAATGGAATTGACCATATTAACCTTTACTACCTCACATAAATACTCCTAACACATATTCCAACACTATTTACTCCAAGGATAATGTAGGAAAAAAATTATTAATTCATTCTTGAAATCTGAAAAAATCACTTATTCTGGACCACAAGAAAAAGGCCAAAAGATCACTTATTTTGGACCGGAGGGAGTACTACTTACTACAGAGCTAAAAACATTGAGTCTGCACTTACGTTTCGGTACATGTGAATCATTTCTAAGTTGGAAATGAGTGCTTCTTTTATTGTTTACCAACTATTCCTATTAGTCTGGCAAAACTAATTGAGGCTTAATCAATTTGTCAGCATTGCATTTTTTAATAATCAGAAAAATCTTCTGAATCGAAATGAAACATACCCAAATGTGTGTATGATTATTAACTTTCCTGCCGGCATTTTCTTTTAGTCGCTTTTCCTTTGGAGGCTAGTTATCAATTCAAAACTTGATTGGGTCTTGAAATTTAAATTTTCAATTTTCTGTTAATTACTGTCCCTACATATGGTGAAACTTCATTATAATAGTAATTTCAACTCTATGTTTTTGATTGCTTGAACCTTGAATGCTTGTATATAGTCATGGGTGGATGTAGAGTTTGGTTGCCGGGTTCATTTGAACCTAGTACTTTTGACGAGAACATAAGTTTATGTCTAAAAATTTATTAGAATTGCAACAAATAGTAGGTCTGAACCTATAACTTTGCTAACACCTTAAAAGTTGAACCCACAGAATCTAAATCTTGGATCCGCCTCTGATATAATTGTCATAGACTTCACTTTTGCGACGGTGCATTGTTCTTGGATTTATTTCAATGAATTTAAGGTACTATATGCGTTGACGGTATTAGATTTTCGTACTTATATCACTAATGTGCATTTTTGTGTTTTCTAGACCTACATGTTCAAATATGACACTGTTCATGGCCAATGGAAGAAACACGAGCTTAAAGTTAAGGATGAAAAGACTCTTCTCTTTGGCGATAAGCCCGTTAAAGTATTTGGTGCTAGGTAACTAATTCTATTTCCAAGATTTCAACCTACAATGGGAGTTTATTTCATTTTTGTGTTCTTACTTTTCTTGGTGTGACGAACAGGAACCCCGAAGAAATTCCATGGGGTGAGGCTGGAGCAGAGTATGTTGTCGAATCCACGGGAGTTTTCACTGATAAAGACAAAGCCGCAGCCCACTTGAAGGTTTTCATAGTTTATTTTCATATCTATACATTGATAGTTTAAAGAATTTATGTTAACGTTGATTGTGATGTTCCATCTATTTTTCATAGGGAGGCGCAAAGAGGGTTGTCATTTCAGCCCCTAGCAAGGATGCACCCATGTTCGTTATGGGCGTCAATGAGAAGGAATACAAAGGAGATGTTAACATTGTCTCTAATGCTAGTTGCACTACCAACTGTCTTGCTCCATTGGCTAAGGTTATTAATGACAAATTTGGTATTGTCGAGGGACTTATGACCACAGTCCACTCTATTACTGGTAAATTAAACCCCTGATTAGCCAGTATACTTCATAGTACATTTCTTCTGTTTGAGTTTATGGATCATTGATTACGATGTATTGTTATTCAGCAACTCAAAAGACAGTCGATGGTCCTTCGATGAAGGACTGGAGAGGTGGACGAGCTGCTGCTCACAACATCATCCCTAGCAGTACCGGAGCTGCCAAGGTATTAAACATAACTGCCTAATCGCATTTCTTATGACGTGAGATGGAAACTTGTTTTGTGGAAAGACAACTTCTTCCTTTTGCCTTCATTGTGTAACTTGTTCCCTTTGGAACCAAGGGCAGCCCGATGCACTAAGCTCCCGCTATGCGCGGGGTCCAGGGAAGGGCCGGACCAGAAGGGTCTATTGTACGCAACCTTACCCTGCATTTCTGCAATAGGTTGTTTCCGCGGCTCGAACCCGTGACCTCCTGTTCAGAACTATCTTTGTATATTTCATATGCTCTGTATGCCTTATGAGCTGATCCACGCTCCAAAAAGCCTAGCATAATTTACCCTTTTTCTCCTTATATGTAAATTTATACGAACTTATGCGCTTCAGTGGAAATTATATACTTACTATAGCTTTTACATTTGATTATGCAGGCTGTTGGCAAAGTTCTGCCTGCACTAAATGGAAAGTTGACTGGGATGTCTTTTCGTGTTCCAACTGTTGATGTTTCAGTGGTTGATCTTACAGCGAGGCTTGAGAAAGCAGCCACCTATGATGAAATCAAAGCAGCTATCAAGTACTAGCCGTTTTGAAATTTTGTCCTAATTGAAGAATTTAGTTAATCTTAGGTCCAGAAATTTTGCAGGTTGTCACTTTTTGTGAACTAATTTATCTTTGTACAGGGCTGAGTCTGAGGGTAAAATGAAGGGAATTCTTGGCTACACTGAAGATGATGTTGTCTCATCTGATTTTGTGGGTGATTGCAGGTGAGAATCCAATCATATTACTTGTCATCTAACAGATTAGACCAGATGCTGCAGGTTCAACAGAACTCACCATATTTAGCTCGGACTATGTATATATATTTAGCTCGAACTATGTATGAGCAGAACTCACTAAACTCTAAATTCTGGATTAGCTGATGCTTTAACATTCTAATATGTTGCACATGTCAGGTCAAGCATCTTTGATGCCAAGGCTGGTATTGCTCTCAACGGGAACTTTGTTAAGGTTGTCTCGTGGTATGACAACGAATGGGGCTACAGGTAAGCGTTTACGAGAGTTTTTACCTTGTATTGGATTAGAAAATATGGTATAAGATGTTTGTCACCAAAGGTTATGTAACGCTGAATCTATTACAGTACTTTTTGTCGAACTAAGTCTATGTATGGAAAAGAAAAATCTGAAATACATACATATAATAAGATTATACTCTTTCGGAATCCACTGACTCTAGATCCTGAATTCGCTTCTGTTTGAGACACCTGCCTATATAAATACTACCTTTACTGCTTTCATGAAATTTCTAACAACATACTGTACGCTTTTGTTGTTGCAGTAACCGTGTTATCGACTTGATTCGTCACATGGCGACTGTTGCATAAAGAGTTTTTTTTTTTCTATCAATGGCGGCTGGTTAGAGTTCGGTTAGAAGAACTGAAGAAGCTCTGGAATAATAGAGAAGTAGAGATCAGTTGCAGTATGCAGATCCCTTCTTTTATTTTTGGAGTCATATTAGAAAGCTTCTAAGAATTTTTCATGAGGATTTTTTTTGTTAGAGTTCAGTAGGAATAAAAGACGAACAAGTGCATTCTGCTAATACTTTTATGTTAGAAAGATGCAAATTTTGGTACACTGAGATATTCTTTTTGGGTTTCAACATATGCTTTTTTGTATATGTCGAATCGTCGACTTTCACTTTTCAATTGTATTGCAGTAGTTGCTATTTCTCTTTTGCACCTTCCTTATTCTCCTGTTAGCTATGTGAAACTAAAAGAAAATATGTTAATTTTGTAACACAATAGAATTCGTGTTGTGTCCCTAACTTAAGGGAGTAAGCCTCATTTGTTTGCACTTAATTCAGGTCTCATTTGTTTGCATTTAATGGAGGTCTGAATCTTAATCATTCAGATCTCATACATTAAGTGCATTTGTTTTCAAAGTCTTAATTTTAATTATTCAGATCTTAATCATTAAGTATGTTTTTATTTATTTATTTCACAACCACTTAATGTGTCTAAATAGGTCTGTATGATTAAGATTTATAACAGAGACCTAATTTCATTAAGATGCTATCATCCATATTCATTATTAACTGTCGTCACCACCTACCATTATCAACTACCACCATGCCACCCACCACCACCACCATCCTCAGTCATAGCCGCCACCATCATTGACTACCACCACCACCATCCCCAGTCATAGCCGCCACCATCAATGACTACCACCACCCACCATCCCCACAACTTTCACCACCATTATTCTCAACCATAACCAAAACTCATCCACCTCAACTACCACAACTAACCACCCCATCACCATCAACAAACATAGCTGGCATTGCCCATCATTATAAACCGCCGCCGCCAACCCCCCCCCCCTCCCCCATTATTAACTGTCACCACCCACCACCACCATCCTCAATCATAATCGCCACCACTATCAATCACCACTAATTACTACCCTGAACCACCACCACCAACCAAAACTACCACCATCCATCGCCTCTAGTCAGTATTCACAAGCACTACCGTTAGCCATCACCACCAGCTACTATCATATTTTAAAATATTATATATTTTATTGATAGAATATTAGATTAATTAGTATTTCATTTGATTTTATGTTTATTAATTTTTAAATCAAGATAAATTTTATACATTCAGATGTTAAAAGCAAATTGTCTTAATTATTTAGTATTCAGATCTTAATTCACATCCTAATATTCAGATGTGTATTCAGATTCAAATATCCTAATCTTAATACACATCTTAATATTCAGATATGTATTAGATTCAAACGTTTTAATCTTACCAAAAAAAAAAAAAAAAAAGAGAAATCACTCCCTACTAAAAAGTTCTATATTTTCAGAACTCAAAATCCTAAGACCTCTCCATTAAGGCAAAGGATTTCAATCATTCCACCTCTCCTGTTGGTAGGCACGTTACTTATCAATTAAGAATTGACACAAAAACCTTTGTTATCATAGCTTGGAAAAAAAGAAAAAAATGCTTCACCTGGAACAGGGGTAAGACCTGCGTACACACTACCTTTCCCAGATCCCTCATATGTAGAATTTTACTGGTGCTGGGTTGTTGTTGTTGTAATAAAAGGGCCAAATATATCGTTGTACTATGAGAAAAAAATTTAAATATACCCCTTGTTATACTTTGAGTCCAAATATATCCTTGTCGTAATACTATTGGTTGAAATATACCCCTCTGCTGTTAAGTTTGTCCAAGGTGGACATCCAATCATATGTGGCACTGACATTTGATGAGATGGACGCCACGTGCATGCCACATCCACGCCCCTAACTCGTTTTACACCTCTCCTTTATTTATTTTTTCACCACTTAAATTTTCTACCCCTCCACCATAATTGTCACCATAACCGCCACCATGAACAATATTGAATTTCTAGCTAGTCAACTCAGATCATATCGGAATATCTAAACAATATGAGACTAAATGCTGCCCATCTGCAAATGCTTTGAGCATCTGGGTCTGCCAAAAAATACTTCAACTAGTCACCCTCTATCAGGTGCGGATTTATGTGGACGGAAGTGGGGTACATGCACTCATGCTCCCTTCCCTAGGTAATGTATGAGCAATATTAAATTTTCAAATTATGTAGCTAAATATATTGTGGCCACCCATGCTCAATTGATTGCCCTGGTGCATTGGTCACTAAGTGCCCCTTTTGTCCCTCATGTCAGGGGTTCAATCCCCGTATAGTAGTAGTATATAAAGAGATTATCTAGTTTCTCGAGAAAGAGAACCTCACCTGAAATTCAAATTCGGATTGTATTGAGCCCATGCGAGCAATGAGTGGAGACATAAACATATATAAAAGACTAAACTTTGAAATACAATATTGTTCATAGTGGCGGTAATGGTGGCAATGTTGGTAGAGGGGAATAAAATTTTAGTGGTGAAAAAAAAAAAGGGAGGGGTAAAATAGGTTAGGGGCTCTGAGATGACATGTAGGTGGCATGCATCCACCTCATCAAATATCCGTGCCACATAGGATAGGATGTCCATGTTGGACAAATTTAATGGACGAAGGATATATTTGAACCAATAGTTTTACACAAGGATATATTTGAACTCAAATTATAAGTAAGGCATATTTAAACCTTTTCTCATATTACATGGGTATATTTAGACATTTTCCGTTTTATTATTGAAAGATTTTACCAAGATATTCATACAAATAATAATTAATAATCAATAAATAAAGAGTATGATAGCCGGGGAAATAAAGAGTACACAAATAAAAGGGTAAATTCGTCTAATTGTGTGATGTGATTCCTATAGAACTTGGGGTGTGTTTGGTATAACGGAAAATGTTTTCTGTGGAAAATATTTTCTTGGAAAACAAGTAATAATCTTATTCATTTTTCGGTGTTTGGTATGCAAATTAAGAAAAATGACTTCTCAAGAGTATTCATAAATAATTTAGATATAATAAACATGAAGTCATAAACTTTCATTTAAGGAGTGATTATCCAAATATGTGTTATATATATACAGAGAGAAATAATATCGAATTTTGACCTAATATTACAGAGAAAAGGGGCTGTACCATTCCATACCTTAGCCTTTCTCTCACCTTCCCCTCTTTTCTTCATCTTCTGCCACATCTCCTCTTCTTCTTCCCTTTTCCTCTTTCTTTGTTTCTTTGCATACAAAATTCTTCTTCCTCTTTCTAATTTTCTGCTCATAATTGCTATGAGAAAAACAAAACAATAAAAAAAAAAGATCAAATGGGTCGAGGCAAGAACTGGGCTTCCTAAGTGGTTTCTTGTAAGTTATTTTTAGTGATCAAACTGATATGTTGGTCCTGTTGGATGTNAGAAATTTGAAATTGCAATAAAAAAATAAGGTAAAAAAATAATATTTTTTTGCGGGTGGGGGGTGGGGTGGGGTGTAGGGGTAGTAGGGTGGGTGGTAACGGAAAAACTGAAATTTGAAAAAAAAAAAAAAAAAAAAACCTTTTTCGGAGAGAGGGGGTGGGGTGGGTTGGTGAGGGTAGGGAAGGTTGAGAATGAGTTTTGGAAAATGTTTTCTCCCTTGATAAGGAAAATATTTTCCTCTAATTGAAGGAAAATGAGTTCATAAGGAAAATGTTTTCCAAAATATTTAAGCGGGAGAAATTCAAAAATAGCTAGATTTACCACTGGTCGTTGAAAAATAGCCAAGTTTCAAAAGTCATCGAAATTTAGCCACTTTAAATCTGAGCGAAAACACTGTTCAAAATCCGGAAAAATACGCCCGCAAATTTTACGGGAGTTCCAGGATAACTATGCTGGAACTCCCGCAAATTTTACGGGAGTTCCAGCAAGTATAATTGTCCAGTATAATATACTGGAGTTTGGAGCACTGGTGCTCCAGTCTCCCGCAAATTTTACAGGAGTTAGCAAAGTATACCAGTCCAGCATAATATGCTGGAGTTCGTACACAAATGCACCAGAACTCCCGTATATTATATTGGACCGGTCCCTGTTGCAGCAAAATAGTGGCTATTTTTCATTGACTTGATAAACGTTGGCTATTTTTCATTGACCAGTGTGAAAACTAGCTATACCATAATATTTTAACCATTTAAGCCAATCAAACATGGGAAAATTGGAAAGCATTTTTCTTGGTACCCTTGTTCTACAGATTTTTCCACAACGAATTGCCGACTTTCTCAAATCCACAAAGGTATCCTCTCCGATTTTCCTACCATTATCGCGATTCACGAAAACCCTAGAGTTACATTCTAGATTTTTGCAACAAAGCACAAATTGCACCATAATTTTCTCTTGTTTTAATGCTTCTTTTTCCTGGCGTAAGAGTTATGTTGCAGCGTTTCAGCTTAAACATGGAAGCTATCACCAATGTGTTTAAAAGCGTCATTCGCCCAAGTTTGTTTCCTTTCATTTACTCTCTACAATTTCCTACCTACTTCTTTTTTTTGCCAATTTTTTTATACTGCTAATTCCCAATTCCTTTTTTCCCCCTGCAATTTCAGTTGTTTTAGCTCCTGTTTATACGACCGCAGCTTATATTGCCTACAGAACAGGATACGAGTACTTTTCTTTACCCTTTACCTTTTTGCCGTTTACTAGTTGTAGTTTTCATGAGAGAGAGCAGATCATATGTTAATGAATTTAACAATTATAATACTATTGATTGCATAAAAATATTATAATACTACTGTACTTTAATCTATTCAAGCAGGTTATATGTTGTATTGCTATCAGGTCACCTAGAAAAGAATTATACGTGACCATATATACATAGGTGGATCCAGGATTTAAATCCTATGGGTTCAACTTTTAAGGTTTTTAGCATTAAACCCATTATATTTTTAAAGTTATGGGTTCATATTCACTATTTTTGCACTTTTATCGAATTTTTACATATAAATTTTTACTCCGTGTCTAAAGTTATTCAATGGAACCCGTTAGTTGTTCACTACATTCACCTCTGCGTATATATTACATTATGGACAGTAATTTGTAGTTGTAGTTCTATGACTTGATAACGTATAAATCCTTTCATCTTCAAATTTCTTGCAATCTTTTTCTGCAACAGAGTTTCTGTACATAATTTTCAATTTCTTTTTCCAGAAATTTCTGCATTCTACTCGTACTTTTCAGTTTTTGTACCACAATTTTTGCATTCTGCATACATTTTTTAGTTTCTCTCTATTTTTCTGGATTCTGCATATTTGATACAGATGATAGAGATGAATCTGATACCGTTCAAAGCAAGTAAGAAGGAAGACATTGGGGGGAAGGTAAAAAAATGAGGGTCACACGAGAAAAAGAAATCTGTTATAAGTGGATGGAAAGACTTAACGGAGGGACGTTTTTGGTCAATTTTCTGAAACTTAAAGGACGTTTGTATTTAAGTGAAATATTATAAGAATATAGTGAAGTCGGGCTGAAACAATAAGAATGGTTTTGGTTAAAAGCTCTTATTAGTGTAGGTAAGTAAAATCCTTTCACCTATTATGGACAATTATTAGTAGTTGTAGTTCTATAACTTGATTGTCTAGGTGTCTAACGGGCCGGGTTGACCCGTAATCGGACAGGCCCAGACCGGTTAAAATCGGAACCGGACCGGCCCGGTGCATAGGGGGCCGGGTGGGGCTGGGTAGGAGGGGTAGAGGGGGTTGGTCCGTTTATTTTTTTGTAACGGTTAATCGGACCGGTCAAACCCGGTCCATGTGAACAGTGCCGTGTACCGGTTTAACCGGCCCGGACCGGTACAACGGCTAATTCTTTTTTTTTTTTATTTCTTTGAAATCTGTGGGGCCCACTAACCGTTGGCAACGGTCACCCCTGGCAGGGATCCGTTGCCCAACGGAATTATTGCATTAATAGCCTCTTTTTTCTTTAAAATTTAACCTATTTTTCAATTTACAAAATTAATCTTCTCTAAAACTATAAATAACCCCCCCCCCCTCTTCATTTCTTCACTCAACTCTCATTCTCCAATTTTCAAGACTTCAAGTCTTCAATTCATCTTCTAATTTTATTTGGCTCTTTTTTCTTGATTTAATTTATCATGTTTTATCATTCGGATTTTAAAGTTTGAACAATTGAACTTCAAAATTGAAATACTTGCTTGACGTTTGTTCTTGGTAACATTGGAATTGCGTAATCAAGTGCTCAATTTATTGTCGAATTCGGTGNGACAAATACTATGGGAGACGAAACGGGTAAGGCCGGAGAAGGGTGATACGTCGGGATCTCGGGGCCGGAATGGCGATGGCGAGGGTGGAGGTGGGGAGTTGGATGGGTGGGATGGGTGGGGGAGGAATGGATGGAGGTGGGGCGGGGTGGGGTTAGGAATAGGGTGGGGGTGAAAAGGTTAAAAAAGAGTTTCGAAAAATATTATCCCTCCTTTTGGTAGGAAATCATTTAAATGAATTCACGGGAAAAATATTTTTCAAAACATTTAAACCAACCAAATATGAAAACATTGGAAAACATTTTTCAAAAAATATTTTCCGTCACGGCAAGCACACCCCAAGTATACCTTAATAATGTTGCCATCTACATAAGTTGCAGTCCGCCGCTGTTATTTTCTAAAAAAATTAAATAATCAAATAAAACAACTTTGGTTACTTGTCTTTTGATGTTTTCTCCATGAGAATAATCATTCAAATATCACATTCCAAGATGTGCTCTTTTTTTCTCCTTTTCAAATTTTCAATGCACACAATTTTTTTCCTGTCGTCATCAACCTTGATGACTCCCACAGAGGTGACAAAAAGCAAAATTTATTGCACACGTTGTGATTGGTAACGCCTACGGCCCCTCCCTCAGCGGGAAATTAGATGAGGTACTTTCCTTAAGGAATAGCAAGACGGGGATCCACCACAATTTCGAGTGAAAAGGACAATAGAAATAGATTGCACTTATTCTTTTACTTTGGAGGGTTCATAGTTGAAGGCTACATGTATCAGATGGTAGTCTACAGATGTTCATGCCTCTCCACAAGATTCAGCCTTCATTTGTACAAGCTAAAAGTCTCAACCTGAAGTCATACATTGATATCTAGGAGTAATAGATGCATGATTTGCCTACACCTCCCGACAAACCCACGCAACTCGGTCACAGATGCCATAATTGCGGAAGTCTAAGGGTTCCATCTTTTGAGGTTCTACATCACAGTGTACAGAGGAAGTGATCACATTACACATATACTGTAATTCGATGAGCAATGAGCTAATTCTACATAAAGGCAGGCCTGTACGAAGATAAATCCATATGCAGAGATAGGTATGGAAGTTGCAGACAAATTTATGAAGTTTTAGAATGAAAGCACAAAGAATAGATGCTATGTAATTGTCATTTCTCAATACCTCCAGATCTGGTGTTTACAAGGTGTCAACTTCAAGGTGTTCTTTACCAGCTTTTACTGCCACAACCTAGGCAACATAAGATGACATTACAACAACAACAACAACAACAACAACAACAAACCCAGTTTGATCCCAACAGGTGGGGTCTGGAGAGGGTAGTCTGTGCGCAGACCTTACCCCTACCTAATGCAGGTAGAGAGTCTGTTTCCAATAGACCCTCGGCTCATGAAGGACAAGAAGAAGAAGTGGAAAGTAAGGAAGGGAAAAGAAAAAAAGGGGGGGATAAAGGATAAGTAGTACCAAATAATAGCAGCAGCGAATACAATACCTGAGGCAAACACAACCACATAACGTAATAGAAATCTAAGAATATGAAGAGACATGCATGCTACTAAGACTATCAGTGAACAACTATAAACTACCTACTAACCTTCTACCTTAATCCTCGACCTCCACACCCTCCTATCAAGGGTCATGTCCTCAGTGAGCTGGAGCAGCGTCATGTCGTGTCTAATCACCTCTCCCCAGTGATTCTTAGGCCTACCTCGACCTCTTCTCAAACTCTCCATAGCCAACCTCTCACACCTCCTGACAGGAGCATCAATGCTTCTTCTCTTAACATGTCCGAACCATCTCAGCCTCGACTCCCGCATCTTGTCCTCCACAGAGGCTACTCCCACTTTGTCCCAGATAGCTTCATTCTTAATCCTATCTCTCCTGGTACACCCACACATCCATCTCAACATCCTCATCTCTGCTACTCTCATCTTCTGCAGGTGGGAGTTCTTGACTGGCCAACACTCAGTACCATACAGCATAGCCGGTTGAACCACCGCTCGATAAAACTTACCCTTAAGTCTTAGCGGCACATTCCTATCACATAAAACACCGGAAGCGAGCCTCCACTTCATCCATCACGCTCCGATGCGATGTGCGACATCTTCGTCAATCTCCCCGTCACCCTGGATAATAGACCTAAGGTACTTAAAACTCGCTCTCTTGGGGATAACTTGAGCATCAAGCTTAACCTCTACATCTGCATCATCGGTCCCGTCACTGAATTTGCACTCCAAGTATTATGTCTTGGTTCTACTCAGTTTGAAACCTTTAGACTCCAAGGTCTGTCTCCAAACCTCCAACCTCGCGTTAACTCCGCTACGCGTCTCGTCAATCAACACTATATCATCGGCAAATAGCATGCACCAAGGCACCTCCCCTTGGATGTGTCGCGACAGTACATCCATCGCCAAGGAAAATAAAAATGGGCTAAGAGCCGATCCCTGGTGCAACCCCATCACCACAGGGAAATGCTCCGAGTCACCCCCCACAGTCCTCACCCGAGTCTTAGCATCATCATACATGTCCTTAATCAGCCTAATGTACGCTACCGGAACGCCACTAACCTCCAAGCACCTCCATAAGACCTCCCTCAGTACTTTATCGTATGCTTTCTCAAGGTCAATAAACACCATATGCAAATCCTTCTTCCTCTCCCTGTACTGCTCCACTAATCTCCTTACCAGATGAATCACTTCGGTAGTCGAACGCCCCGGCATGAATCCAAACTGATTCTCGGAAATAGATACGCACCTCCTCACCCTGGCCTCCACCACCCTCTCCCAAACCTTCATAGTATGACTCAACAACTTGATACTCCTATAGTTGTTGCAATTTTGGATATTACCCTTGTTCTTATACAGCGGAACCATCGTACTCCACCTCCATTCTTCGGGCATCTTCTTTGTCTTAAAAATAACATTAAATAGCTTAGTGAGCCACTCCAAACCTGCCCGCCCCGCGCTTTTCCAGAATTCCACCGGAATTTCGTCTGGCCCCGTCGCTCTGCCCCTGCACATCTTACGCATCGCCCCGTCCACCTCCCCTACCGTTATCCGCCTACAATACCCAAAATCTCGCTGACTCTCGGAGTGCTCCAACTCTCCCAGCACAATGTGTCTATCCCCCTCCTCATTCAACAGTTTATGGAAGTATGTCTGCCATCGTCTCCTAATATGTGCCTCGTCTATCAACACTTTGCCATCCTCGTCCTTAATGCACTTGACTTGGTCTAAGTCGCAGTCTTTCTTCTCCCTCACCTTGGCCAACCGATACAACCTCTTGTCCCCGCCTTTTCCCTCGAGCTCCTCGTACAAACGAGCAAACGCCGCGTTCTTAGCCGTCGTAACCGCCAACTTTGCCTCTTTCTTTGCCTTTCTCTAACACTCCCGATAAGTCCTTTTTTCCTCCTCGTTTGTACTCTTCACTAGCTTCAAATAAGTCGCTTTCTTAGCTTCCACTTTACCTTGAACCTTCCATTCCACCACGAGTCCCCTTTATGACCCCTAGGAGAGCCCTTCGTGACCCCTAAGACTTCTCTAGCAGCTACCCTAATGCAATTCGCAGTCGTAAACTACATACTAGATGCGTCCCCTCTACTCGTCCAGGCCCTCATAGCCAACAACTTCTCCCCTAACTCCTGAGATTTGTCCTTGGTCAAGTTACCCCACTTGATCTTAGGTTCCCTGCACCCCGCCCTCTTCCTCCTACTCCTCTTGATCTCCAGGTCCATAACTATGAGCCTATGAGGAGTCGTGATGTGCTCACTTGGGATGACCTTGCAATCAGTGCACAGACCTTTATCACATTTCCTGCAGAGAAGATAATCAATCTGGGTCTTGCCCATTGAATTCCGAAAAGTGACCAGGTGCTTTTCCTTCTTCGGAAAACTCGAGTTAGCTATAACCAAGTCAAAAGCTCTAGCAAAGTCCAACAGAGAATTACCTCCCTCATTTCTATCCCCAAAACCGTACCCGCCATGTACATCATCATAACCTCTAGCACTAGCCCAATATGACCATTGAAATCACCGCCAATGAACAACTTCTCTGTGCATGGGATACTACGCACCATCTCGTCCAAATCCTCCCAGAATTGCTTCTTGACCTCCTGGTCCAAACCTACCTGAGGAGCATATGCACTAATCACGTTTACAGTAAACCCACCAACTACCAGCTTAATACTCATCAACCTATCATTTACCCTCCTAACCTCAACCACGAGCTCCCTGAGGGCCCTATCAACTAAAATGCCAACCCCATTCTTACCCCCAGCGCTCCTTGAGTACCATAGTTTAAACTCGTCTACATCTCGTGCGCTAGTACCCTTCCATCTAGTCTCCTGAACACACGCTATGTTGATCTTCCTCTTCTGAAGAATCTTACCTAACTCTATAGACTTCCCCGTCAACGTCCCAATGTTCCAAGACCCTACTCTCAGTCTAGAGGCTTTCTTACCCCCCTTCCCACCCCTGGACCCTACCCCCAGCCCCACCCGAGGACATGACCTTACTTTCACATCGTTCACTACCGCCACTATAAGCAAAAGGTATTAGGTAAACACTACCACTAAGAACAAGTAGCTGGAACAAAGGACTACAAGCTACGAACCCGAGAGCTAAAAACAACTCAAAGGCGCTACTACGAGAACAGTAACGCGAGCAGGCACTAGAACAATAAAGCTACCAAGTCTAAGAAACTATCCCTATGTAAACACAGAATTAAAATGGATAGATGAAACCTTAAGCTTAAAACACTAATAGAAAAGACAGAAAAAGCAATCAATGAAAAAAATAAAATAAAGTAACTAACGGGAACGATAACCTCAACTAAAGGTCAGACAAACAGGTGAAAATTAAAAGATAAAATTACATCATATATCACTTGGGCCACACAGCCCACTCGAAAATAGCCCATATTTGAAGCCTTTACCTGGATTAGCCCATGTTGTATATGTTATAAAATTTACTTTACACCCGGTAGCCCACAACTTAAAATAACGGTTTTACTATTTTAAATTTCAATTTCTCTGTTTCTCTTTCTCTCTCTTCCTCACGCTTTTCTCAGACTCTCTTTCTCACGCTTTTCTCAGAAGATAACCGACCTCCATTGTTGGGTTCAACTAATTTTTCGAGCTTTTAATCTTATTTCAGGTAATTTTCGTTTCATTTTATGCTTTTACCACAATTTTGGTTTTGAATTTTGTTTTTTTTTTAATTTTTTTGCTTTTTCTGATTATGCCTATTTTCTTACAATGTTGTTGTGTTTTTTGTTTGATTTTGTGTTCCTTCTATCTTTGTTCTAGGCTTAAACTTGATGTTTTAGTTTGTATGCTCTGTTATTTCGACTTTTAGGGTAGAATTTTTTATTTTTTGATTTTTGTTACAATTTGGAAAAATTGGCCCCTGCTTTGTGTTCATGGCCTTTAGTTTTGGTTAACCTTTGAGATTTGTTACAGTTTGATTTTTGTGTTTTCCTTCAGTTGTCTTCAGTTTTGTTAAAGCTTTGTTTGTTTGTTTTATTGTAGAAAATGCGCTCAAAAGTAGTTGCTTCTAAAAGCAAAATGAAGATTGCTGGAAAAGGCGTTAAGTTAGATTATGCGAAAAGATTGAGGGAGTTGCCCTCAAGCCCTGATTCTGAATCTAATGTAAATGTCCAGGCGCCAGATGGTGATGATTTTGAGTCTCCTGCTCCTCCTAAAAACTCGCAACAAGAGAGCAGTCGGATGACTCGTTCGCAAACGAGAAATACTCCCACTCCAGTTAAATCATCGAGTGACTTGCCCTCACCACCTTCTTCTGAAGCGAATACGCATGTCCAGGCTCCCGATGATGATGATTTTGAGTCTCCTCCTCCTCCAAAAAAGTTGCAACAAGGGAGCACTTGAATGAATCGGTCGCAAACAAGTAATACTCCTACTCCGGTTAACATCGTTAGAATTAGGAGTAAGAACTGTGGGAGACCTGAAAAATTAAAAGAAAAGCTGAAAGTTGATTTGGTTAATAAAGATGATGTAGGCCGCAATGTTAAACCGAAAAGGAGAAAGATCAAGGACGATGGTGATAGTGGCCTTGATTCCTTATCGAAAGAACAAAGGTTTTCTATTCGCTGCAAATTGAATGAGAGAAAAGCTAAGTTGAAGGTATTCCCTGTGTTGCTATTAATTTATACATGCTTATACAATTTTATACAAAGTTATACAGTTGTTTATACATCTTTATACAAGTACTGCTATACTTATTTATACATTTTTATAAANCAACGTCCCCAATGTTCCAAGACCCTACTCTCAGTCTAGAGGCTTTCTTACCCCCCTTCCCACCCCTGGACCCTACCCCCAGCCCCACCCGAGGACATGACCTTACTTTCACATCGTTCACTACCGCCACTATAAGCAAAAGGTATTAGGTAAACACTACTACTAAGAACCAATAACGTGAACAGTAACGAGAGCAGGCACTAGAACAATGAAACAACCACGTCTACGAAACTACCCCTATGCAAACGCAGAATTAAAATGAATAGATGAAACCTCAATCTTAAAACGCTAGTAGAGAAGACAGAAAAAAGAAATCAATCCAATCAAAATTGCCGGCAAGGCAACAGTAAATAGATGTGTGCAAATACAATTTAAGAAAGATAGAACCTGGATCACAGTCGTGGGATACTACTGGAGGACTTATGAAATATGATAAAATGAAGGATCGTCAGGAGTTAGCAAAAATGATTGCTTTGGGTTGTCTACCTTTTTCTTTTGCTTCTTCATCATATCTTATTATGTATATTCAAAGGATTTACAATCCTTTATTTAAAAGTATCCCTAGAAGTACTTGTAGAGCTGATATCTTTAGACTTCATGGACAATATCAAACATACATACGTTATTTGTTTAGCCACCTTCCTTGTAGAGTTTCTCTAACTTCTGATATTGGCCATGCTGTTAATGGAAATGATTATTTGCCAATCACATGTCATTGGATAGATGATACTACTTGTATGCAAAAACGTATTATCGCTTTTAGATATGATGAAGATCAGAGTCATACTGTTGCGTTTATAAGTAGTACTATTTGTGAAGTTGTTGAGTTTTATAATTTCAAGCAAAAAGTATTGTGTATGTATTTTGATAATGCTTCTAACAATAATGCCGTAATTTCAATATTAAAACTGCATTTGCAACCACCTCTTGATGAAATTTTTCATGTTAGGTGTGCATGTCATGTTTATAATTTAATTGTTAAAAGTGGCCTTGATTTATTTTCAACTGAGATTACTCATGTTAGAAGAGCAGTTGGTGTTATTCAAGGAAATAATAGGCAATCTAGAATAAAGGAATTTAAGACTAAGTGTCCAGTATAACCTTAAACCCAGATTCATGCCAGACGAAATTGTTACTAGATAAAATTATACATACATACATACATACATATATATATATATATATATATATATATATATATATATATATATATATATATATATATATATATATATAAAATGTTGCTACAAATATAGATTCCCAATAACTGAAGTTGCTAATGCGCATTGTACTGATCCAAACCGTATGTTAACAACTACTACTTGGGAGGTCATTAATGATGTTGTTAAATTTTTACATAAATTTTATACAGCCACTGTTGAGTTTTCTAGAGCATATTACCCTAATGTTACTATGGCTTTAGTACATATAGCTGAAATTTCTTTTCTACTCTTTGAATTTAAGAAGAAAGAAAAATATAAGATGTTGTGGAAAAAATGCAAGCAAAATTCAAAAAATATTTCTTTCCAATTCCTCCGATTTACTTAATTGGTGCTGTTTTAAATCCTTCTATTAAGATGCCTGATTGTCACCAATTAATGAATGCTTTATATACTTATATGGAGATTGGACCAACTGAAACCCCATATTTATATGTTTCTATGAACAAGCTAAATGAATATTTACAACAATTATATAATTATTATGCAAATGCAATTGATGATGCTGCTCGTACTGTAGGCAATGTTAATCCCACTATGCACTGTACCACTTCTGCTGCTGTGAATGATAAAGAAGGCCTTGATAGTTTTAATATTTTTTCTACATTTTCTAACACTCAAACCAGTAGCAGGAACATTGATGAATTTCAATTCTACTTGCAGAAGCAAAAAGAGCCTCGCACAAAGGAATTTTCACCGTTGGGATGGTGGCATGAGAATGGAAAGCAATTTCCTATTCTTTTCGCTATGGCTCGGGACGTGCTGAATGTGCCAATTTCAACTGTTGCGTCAGAGAGTGCATTTAGCCAAGCAAGACAACAACTTGGAGACACCCGTCACTCATTGGGAAGCAATGCTTTGGAAGTTTTAGTATGTTTCAGAGATTGGATTAGATCGGAACGAAGAAATCAAGGACATGAAGATGTTGATAGCCCAGAAGACGAGGAACTTGGAGATATGTTAACACATGGTAACCCATCCGAATTTAACACTCTAGAAGAATGTCACTCAGTTCATATTGATTATGAAGAACTTACTAAGACAATGCAAAACCTTTGAATTTGCTCTTTTTTGGTTAATTTACTTGTTGTTAAATGTAAACCTTTCAATTTGTAAGTTTGAATTTTGAAAATAAATGTAGCACTTGTAATTTATAAGTGCAACTTTTTCCCATCTTCCTTGTATTCTTTATATTAATACTTTGTATTAATATAACTTACAATAGTTATACAAAATAAAAAAAAATAAAAAAAATACACTAAACCCGGCCCGACCCGGCCCCCTCAACCCGTAACCCTTATGGTTCAATTTTTACCCGGATGAACCCGAACCCGTTAAACCCGGTAAGCCCCAACCCGTAACCGGCCCGGACCATAACCCGTACGGGTCCAAAAATTCCCAACCCAGCCCGGCCCGGCCCACCAGTTTAACACCCTTACTTGATAGTGTAAAAATCTACGTAATTAGTATAAAAGTTAGACTTGTTGTTAATTTAATTTTTCTCCGTTATTGCGTTCCTTTTCATTAAATGGATACATCTCTATTACAATAAGCCTTAACCCCTTCTGCCATACATATGAACTAGTAATAATCTATTAGAAACTGATTGGTGTTTTTCTTGTTCGTACTGATCAGTAATCTTGTAATTTCTTTTGCAACAGGTTGTACGAATACGAGATTGATAGAAAAAGGTTGTATGATGAAAACAACTTTATAATTACTATTACTACCTTACTTTTGGAAAAAAATTCACAATTTGTCTCATGAGGAACAATTCTCAAATATGTTATATGCAGTGCTGAAGATGCCAAAAAACCTAAACCAGAACTTGAACCTGAAAGGTGACTCATACTGTCTTATTCTTTATTCTCATTAGGGAGTTGAGACAAATATTTATATTTCTCTCGTGTTCCTTGTTACATAGGGAAACAAGCGATAGCGGTTTCACCTTCTACCTAATTTGGCCTGGTTCCAGAAACCAATAGATAATAGAGATTTACTTTTGATCAAGGTAAGATAATTGCATTACTTATTCCCTACTAATTCTTTCATTAAAGACTTATTTATGTGTGTTTTTGCTAAAAACCCCTTTTATATTATGTCATCCCTCTATCTCAATTTATGTGGCGCTTTTCGCTTTTCGTGATTCAAATTATGTGAAATTTGACCAACATTTTAAATGTAATTTTTCATCATATATTGACATGAGAAGAATTGTTTTAAATATCTTAATTTTAATTCTAAAATATTGAATTGATCTAATCCAATTTAGCGTCGGAGATTAGTCAAATTGACTTTCGAGGAGCAAAAAGTGTCACATAAATTAGAACTGATTCAAATATTGAGAATCTTGCGCCGCAGTACTTTTCACGAAGTTTTCAGACTACTTAAAGAATACATAATTCCCTTTTCAGTTTGACCTCCAAAAATCTCAGTAGATGCAGGCAGATATTCAATTGGACAAAAGAGTAACTAGCAAACCAAGAAAAAGGACCAATTGTCACTAATTTTATATGTTGCAAATGCAGCCTCCTGAATATTTGCTATGTTTTTCGGAGTTACACTTTAGTCCTAAAGATTATAGTAGCTTTTACTTTTACCCCTGAAGTTAGCTTTTTATACATTTTCCCTTTTCTTTAAATACTGATGTAAGATGTTGAATGAAAATTGAGTTTTTCTTTTCTCTGCATCTCATTTCATTTCTTTCTTTTTAGTTCTTGTTTTCCATTTCCATGACGATTCCAACGTGGGAATCGTTACAATTGGTATCAGAGCCGACGATTCTCGGCTGTTCATCGGTGGTAATGTCAGAATCCGGCAGAGGTTTAAATCAGTTGGAGCAACAGATTCAAGCTTTTATGGAAAGATCGAACAGAAAACTGCAGTATATGGAAGAATGGTATCAAAATCGTTTCAGTACCTTACATAGTTCAGAAAATCAGTGTCACGACCCAAACTCCGGTCGTGATGGCGCCCAACACATTGCTAGGCAAGCCCGACCATTTACACAACCTTAGTCAAATGATTTAAATAGATAAATAAATATTTACTACTATAATACCAATGAAATGCGGAAATTCTGGAAAAAAAAAACTCTAACATTCGAAACCCCAAAATAAAATACTAAATATCCCTCAGAATCTGGTGTCACGATCATGAGCCTCTAAAAAAAACAAATTATTCACCTATTACAAGTCCGACTAGGGAAATAATACGAATAAAATAATATGAGATAGAAGGGAGAGCTCAAGGCTGCGAACGCCATGCAGCTACCTCGACACTCCCGGATAATTACTGCTCAGCTAACAAGTCCTCACTCACCCTGTGGTGTACCTGGATCTGCACACAAGGTGCAGGGAGTATTGTGAGTACTTCCAACTCAGAAAGTAATAAACATAAATAAGGTTTGAGGATAGGAAATCCTAATTAAACACAAAGTAAAGCTAAAAATACATTAAACAGCGAATACAATTGTAATAAACACCACAACAGATAAAGAATAAATGACAAATAAACATGCAATGCAACATACAAACTGGTACCTCCAGTACCCCGCTGCGGCGTGCAGCCCGCTCCATTTATTTAACGTCGACGGCGCTCACTGGGGGTGTGCAGACTCCGGTAGGGGCCCCTTACGGCCCAAGCGCAATAATAAGCCATCTCGTGGCTTCAAACAGGCCCTTGGCCTCATATCAATATCATTATTATACCACTGCGGCGTGCAGCCCGATCCCATACTCAGTCCAAAAAAAATCACACAATAGTATAAAAATATTCAGCCCAAAACCTCATTTAAAAATATTAACTAAATTTCTAATTTAAGAAAATGGCTGAGTTTTCAAACACAGTATTAAATACCAGGACTGAGTTTAATATTTATAAATATGGTAAGAAACCATTAAAATAATCCCTGAAGAATTCAAGTAGTTGGCACAAAGCCCAATTATAACAATTAAATCCACTTTTATAAGGATATCACCAAAACTACAATCAATTAGGTAGTAATTTTATTAAGCGGGACGGACCAAGTCACAATCCCCGACGGTGCTCTACCCCACGCCCGTTATCCGGCGTGCAAGTCACCTCACATAGCACTACGTTGTGCAAATTCGGGGTTTCAAACCCTCAACACAACATTTACATTTATTACTAACCTCAAGC
>NW_017671508.1:71208-77028 GCF_001879085.1 Nicotiana attenuata
TAAAAGAGCGTGTAGAAAAGTTACTGGTAGGGAAAATAAAAAAAGAGGTAGTCCTTCAGCATCTGGTAGTAATAGTAATACCCCATTTACACATATTTCCGAAACATCGCCTAATGATAATATAGATTATGAACAATTACAAGAAGATTTTGGTATAGAAGATAATGAATTAGGAATGGAAGATGAGATACCAGTTATACCTACTAGTGCTGGAGCTTGTAGTGTTGGAGTTGCTACAAGGGTGGTGGTCGTGGCACTAGTAGTAGACCACCTGTGGCTCCGACTACTAATCGTAGAAAAAGAAGTAAGGTTTGGATTTTTTTTTTGAAATAATTCAAGGTACTGATAGAGTTAGATGCAAACTTTGTAAAGATGATTTTAAACATTTGACTGGAGGAAATTTAGGGGGGACTGNTCGGCGCCAAAGAACCCTGAACTGATGGAGCATAAGATGAACTTTGAACTGGGAGGGCACTAAGTGAAGACTGACCCTGCTGGGGCCCATGGTGACCAGGGCCTGAAGATCCTCCACGATACTCTGGACGAGCCGACTGAGCAGGCCTGAATGAACGACCTCTACCCTGCTGAAACTGACCTCTCGACGGAGCACCACTGTAACTGCCCGATCCACGAGGCCTCTTAGCCTCCCTCTCCTTTCGCTCTCTACGGTGAACCGACTCAATCTCACGAGCAATGTCTACCACCTCCTCGAATTTAGCACCCAGTACTCTCTCTCTAGTCATCAGAATACGGAGATGGTAATTAAGACCATCCACAAATCTCCTGATCCTCTCGCGATCTGTTGGAACCATCCAAGTAGCATGACGAGCCAGCTGGGAAAACCTCATCTCATATTGAGTCACCGTCATGTCTCCCTGTGTCAACCACTCGAACTACCTACGTAACTCTTCCCTGCGGGACTGAGGTATATACTTCTCTAGAAAAAGAGCTGAGAACTGCTGCCAAGTCAGAGGTGCTGCATCGGCAGGCCTACGCCTCTCAAAGTCCTCCTACTAAGTAAGAGCAGCCCCCGTGAACTGAAATGTAGTGAAGGCCACACCACTTGACTCAAGGATCCACGCCGTACGGAGCATACGCTGGCATCTGTCAAGAAAACTCTAGGCATCCTCGCCCTCAGCGCCATCAAAAGTCGGAGGCTGAAGTCTACCAAACCTCTCGAGGCGATGCTGCTCATCGTCTGGCATAGCTGGAACTACAGAACCCTGAGCTGGAGCAATCTGCTGAGCTGGAAGTGCCTCCGGTGTCTGTAGCCCCTGCCCTCCCTGCGCAGATGTGCGGACATCGGGGGTCTAATTACCTCCCTAGTCTGCGAAGCAGCTGCTGTGCTAGCTGAAACTGCCTGAGCCAATCCAGTACAGACCGTCAAGATCTGTGCCAGGGTCTCCTGAAGACCCGGAATCACAATAGGCACAGCTGGTGCCTGAGCAGGTGCTGCTGGGATCTCCACAGCTGGAACCTGATCCTGAGCTGGGGCAACTATCGGATTAGCAGCTACTGCCCTGGCCACTCTACCCCTGCCACGACCATGACCGCGCCCACGGCCTCTGGCAGACTCAGTAGGTGGCACTGGTGGTCGCCCATCACGTTCGGTAGCTCGTGTTCTCACCATTTGTGAGAGAATAGAATAACAAGGATTTAGTTCACAGTTCAACACAACCGCACGACAAGAGTTTCAAGAATATGAAGTATTTCCTAAAGGTTCTGCAGCCTCTCGAGGATAAGTACAGACGTCTCCGTACTGATCCACGAGACTCTACTAAATCGGCTCATGACTCGCGAGACCAATTAACCTAGGCTCTGATACCACCTTGTCACGATCCAAACCCCGGTCGTGATGGCGCCCAACACATTGCTAGGCAAGCCCGACCATTTACACAACCTTAAGCCAAATGATTTAAATAGATAAATAAATATTAATACTATAATACCAATGAAAATGCGGAAATTCTGAAAAAAAAACTCTAACATTCGAAACCCCAAAATAAAATACTGAATAGCCCTCAGAATCTAGTGTCACGATCATGAGCCTCTAAAAACCAGATTATTCACCTATTACAAGTCCGACAAGGGAAATAATACGAATAAAAAAATAAAAAGATAGAAGGGAGACATCAAGGCTGCGAACGCCATGCAGCTACCTCGATACTCCCAGATAATTGCTGCTCAGCTAACAAGTCCTCACTCACCCTGTGGTGGACCTGGATCTGCACACAAGGTGCATGGAGTATTATGAGTACTTCCAACTCAGAAAGTAATAAATATAAATAAGGTCTGAGGATAAGAAATCCTAAATAAACACAAAGTAAAGCTAAAAAATACAATTAAACAGCAATACAGTTATAATAAACATCACAACAGATGAAGAAATAAATGACAATTAAATATGCAATGCAACACATAAACCGGTACCTCCAGTACCCCGCTGCAGCGTGCAGCCCGCTCCATTTATTTAACGTCAAAGGCGCTCACTGGGGGTGTGCAGACTCCGGGAGGGGCCCCTTATGGCCCAAGCGCAATAATAAGCCATCTCGTGGCATCAAACAGGCCCTTGGCCTCATATCAATATCATTATTAAACCACTGCGGCGTGCAGCCCGATCCCATACTCAGTCCAAAAATCACACAATAGTATAAAAATATTCAGCCCAAACTTCATTTAAAAATATTAACTTAATTTCTAATTTAAGAAAATGGCTGAGTTTCCAGACACAGTATTAAATACCAGGACTGAGTTTAAGATTTATAAATATGGTAAGAAACCATTAAAATAATCCCTGAAGGATTCAAGCAGTTGGCACAAAGCCCAATTATAACAATTAAATCCACTTTTATAAAGATATCACCAAAACTACAATCAATTAGGTAGTAATTTTATTAAGCGGGACGGACCAAGTCACAATCCCCGACGGTGCTCTACTCCACGCCCGTTATCCGGCGTGCAAGTCACCTCACATAGCACTACGTTGTGCGAATTCGGGGTTTCAAACCCTTAACACAGCATTTACATCTATTACTAACCTCAAGCCGGCCAAAGTCCTAGCTTGCTATGCCCTTGCCCTTCGAATTCACCTCTTCGTGTGTCGAATCTGGCCAAAACCATAACGAATATGTCACAATATGCTAAGGGAATATAACCCAAGCATCGAAAATCACGAAGTTGGCAAAACCCGAGCCCCGGGCCCACTTCTCGAATAAATTACGAAATTCACATCACCGGATTCCTCGTCTCGCCGCGAGTTCATACATGTCAAATTTACCAAAATCGGAGCTCAAATGCCCCCTCAAATCCCAAATTTTCATTTCAAAATGTCAAGCCCTAGTTCTTCCAATTTTACTCAAATTTACAAGAATTTAAAGGTTGATTCTTCAACAAAATGATGTTTCTAAGCCATAGGACTTACCTCCAATCAATTCCCGTCGAAACCCTCTTTAATTTCTAGCAAAAAGCTCTCAAAGTTGTCCAACAATGGAGGAAATAACCCCAAGGTCGCGGATGAACTGATATTAAAACCCTTCTGTCCGCCCAGCTTTTACCCTACGCGAACGCGGTCAACACCTCCACGTTCGCGATGAACAGAAATCGTTGACCAGGAATTAGCTCTACGCGAACGCGGCTCCCAGCCCGTGAACGCGATGCTTCATGATCTGCAACTACGCGAACGCGGACCCCATTGGCGCGAACGCGATGAACAAACTTGGCAGGACCCCAGGCCCTTCTATGCGAACGCGAAGCCATACTCGCGAACACGATGGTCCAGAAAATAGCCTTCCGTGAACGCGACGGACCACCCGCGAACGCGAAGGCAAAACATGGCCTGCACAGCTGCTGCACATTTCTGCTGCAACTTTAAGTTCAAATCTTCCCGTTTAGTCATCCGAAATCACCCCGAGGCCCCCGGGACCTCAACCAAAAGCACCAACCCATCCTAAAACATTATTCAGACTTGTTCCAATCATCAAAGCGCATCAAACAACGCTAAAACCATTAAATCACATCGGATTCAAGCCTAAGTTTCTTCAAAACTTCCGAAATACGCATTTGATCAAAAGCCCGACCAAGACACCTCCGAATGATCTGAAATTTTGCACACACATCGAAAATCACCTAACAAAGCTACTGCAACTCTCGGAATCTCATTCCGAACCCCGGATCAAAATCTCACCCACCAACCGGAATTCGCCAAAATACTAACTTCGCCAATTCAAGTCTAATTCTACACCGGACCTCCAAAATCAATTCCGATCGTGCTCCTAAGTCACAAATCATCCCCCGAAGCTAACCGAATCATAGGAATTCATATCCGAGCCCTCTAACACAAAAGTCAACGTTCGATTGACTTTTCCAACTTAAGCCTTCTTAAAAGAGACTAAGTGTCTCCTTTCTTATCAAGCCCAAATTAAATCAACTCCAACACATCTAATACTGATACTGAAACATATGGAATTAGAAAATGAGGAAAATGGGGCGGTAACACACGTGACGACGTGTCGGGTCGTCACAATAACCTAGTGATGAATGAATGTAATTCATTAGCTCTGTTACAATACAAATAATGAATACAGTATCATGTACTATAACATGCTATATATGTTGTTAAAGTAGCACGAAGTGTGTGTGTTATGTATATACACACACTAACATATACTATAACAAGTTATATATACGTTATAGTATTACAGTGAATTGAAGTGTCTGTGTGTGTATGTGTGTGTGTGCCATATATATATATATATATATATATATATATATATATATATATATATATATATATATATATATATATATATATATATACACACTATACTACATATGTACATAATTTAAATTGAATTAAAATCCTCGACTTATAACCTACATATGTACATGAAGCGCTCGGAACACAGGGCCGGATTCTTTTAGGTATTGATACACTTGTAAATTTATTCATCGACTTATAACCTACTCAGATGCATCTTTGAATATTAAAAACAAAACGTCTCGACTTATATCAAAGCAGCACGAAGTGTGTGTTATATATATACACACACTAACATACACTATAACAAGTTATATATACGTTATAGTATTACAGTGAAGTGTCTGTGTCTCTCTCTCTCTCTCTCTCTCTCTCTCTCTATATATATATATATATATATATATATAAAGAACATGAAGCGCTAGGAACACAGCGTCGGGTTCTTTTAGGGATTGCTTAAATTGTAAATTGATCCATCGACTTATAACCTACGCAGATGCATTATTGAATATTAAAAACAAAACGTCTCGACTTATATCAATTAATCTGTTATAATTGTTTCATCGACTTATAACCTAGTGATGAATGAATGTAATTCATTAACTCTTTTATAATACAAATAATAAATACTATTATATCAATTAATAGAATAATATTATATTGGTTTATCAATTCATTAATTATTCGTACGTAGTAATGTATAAGATTGATCATCAATTACAATATAGTTTATGCGTGTGTATGAAATTACTCATATACTTAAATATAAGTTAAAAAATTCCTTTACATACATTGTGACGACCCAAAGGGTCATCACCGGTTTTCTCCCTTTTTCCGTGCTTTTGAGCCCTTGAAAACCTCAGTTGTACTTGCCTCGATTTGCATGCGCAGTCCGGGCGCGTAGCCGAAAGCTTAAATATGAATTCTGTGTAAAAATTTATGAATTTTGATATTAATATGATTAAAATTGACTTTGGTCAACATTTTGGGTAAACGGACCCGGACCCGTGATTTGACGGTCCCGGAGGGTCCGTAGAAAAACTATGGGACTCGGGCGTATGCCC
>NW_017671508.1:77045-95522 GCF_001879085.1 Nicotiana attenuata
TCTCGCCACGAGTTCATACATATAAAGAACACCAAATCGGAGTCCAAATGACCCCTCAAATTCCCATTTTTGTTCTCTTAGGTTTCAAGCCTTAAACCACCATTTTTTACCTTAATTCCTTGAGTTTTCAGTCTAATATCATATATTTGCATGATAAAATTGTGTTCTAAGTCCAAGAATGCTTACCTGATCGAAGTCCTTGAATTTCCTCTTCAAAATCGCTCAAGAACACCCCAAGTCCGAAGTTGATATATGTATTCTGTAAAAATTTCGCGAAGGGAATTAAAACCCTTTCTGATCAGTTATTTCCGCTTCTGCGGTCCTTTGTCGCTTCTGCGACTACCGCATCTGCGGTAATTTTTCCGCTTCTGCGAAATCTCCTAAAAATCCAAAAACCGCTTCTGCGGTCTCCCTTCCGTATCTGCGGCTTCGCAGATGCGGCTCCCCTAACCGCTTCTGCGAAAACAGCACCAGGCCCAAGAACCGCTTCTGTGATCCTCCCTTTGCTTCTGCGTTACCGCTTCTGCGGTCCATTTCCGCAGAAGCGAAAATACCAGATATCAGATATGAACCTGCAATCTCCAACTTCAATTTTCATCCCGTTAGCCATCCGAAATCACCCCGAGGCCCCCGGGACCTCAACCAAAACCACCAACATGATCCAATACCTTATTCAAACTTGCTCCAATCATCAACACACCTCAAACAACACTAAAACCATCATTTCTCGTCGAATTCAAGCCTAAGTTCTTCTAAAACTTCCGAAACACGCATTCGATCAAAAACCCAACCAAAACACCTCCGAATGACCTGAAATTTTGCACACACATCCAAAATCACCTAACGAAGCTACTGCAACTCTCGGAATCTCATTCCGACCCCCAGATCAAAATCTCACCTACCAACCGGAATTCGCCAAAATACTAACTTCGCCAATTCAAACCTAATTCTACACCGGACCTCCAAAATCAATTCCGATCGCACTCCTAAGTCACAAATCATCGCCCGAAGCTAACCGAATCATCGGAATTCATATCCGAGCTCTCTAACACAAAAGTCAACATCCGGTTGACTTTTCCAACTTAAGCTTTCTTAAAAGAGACTAAGTGTCTCATTTCTTATCAAACCCAATCCAAATCAACTCCAACGCATCTAATACTGATACTGAAACATAAGGAAATAGAAAATGGGGAAAAAAGGCGGTAACACACGCGACGACGGGTCGGGTCATCACAATCAGTATAACCTTCAAAGGTCGGAGTGTGAGTAATGGGTTTCCGGCCACCAGTATGCATATCATCAGTATCCTGGTGCAAATCCAAGTTTTTATTGAGATTCCTGTAGTGATTTCACTGGGGGATTCGCTAACCCAACGAAGGGGGGATGGAATTATCTCGATTCATCCACAAATGCTTACTCTTACCAGATTCCATATGCTTACCATTTTGACGGTAACTATCCAGGTTTCTATTTGGTTCATTTGGGTGATGGGTCTACAGTGGCAGTGACAGCCGCTGGGGCTGCTCCTACACACAGAGACCAGCAGACATTGACGAGTAGATTCAAGAAAAATAGGAAGACGAGAGCATACGTCAGTGCCTGCCATGGCCGTATCAGAAAACACAAGAAACATGCGATATGTCGAGGAAATGCTGGTGGAATGCACCATCACAGAATGCTCTTTGACAAATACCATTCCGGTACCTTAGGGAAAGTGGGTATGAGGTATTTCCACTATCACAGGGGCTTGTCTGTGCAAGAAAGGATAGTAAACTCAGTGGAGGACCAACTGTTTGATAAAAGTCCCAACATAAATGAGACTGTGGAAGTTAGCCCTAATGAGATTGTATAGGGTTAAATTTGGCTCATAACGCCCCCACGCCAAATGGGCACGTCCCTTATAATAAGGGCGACCCGAGTGAGGGCACGGCCCAAGTTGGCGAAGAAGAAGTGACGTCGTTTAGTGCCTGACCTTTTTACTGAGTAGAAGCCACCAACTTTTGTACCTTTTTGATTATTTCGAGGGAGGTCTCCTACTATATAAAGGAGACCTCCACATTGTAATAGGGGGGATTCTCACATAATATAATTTCTCTCTCTATCTCTCTCTCTCTCTTATCTCTTTCTTGATTTTCCAACCATTGCTTCCCTCTTAAGCTAAGTCTATTTCACTACACACTTACAGATCTACAAAGATTCTTGAAGCGATAATCATCTCGTGGGCTTATTATATTTGATTACGATTTACCCCTATATATTTTCGATTGTTTTTAAGCTTATAAAATACGAATATAATTTTTGAGCTAAACAATTTGGCGCCGTCTGTGGGGATTTCGAGAATCAAAACCATAGTATCCACCTAGAGATCAACCAACTACCACTCTCTACACCACACAAAAACAGAAAATGGCCGAAAATAACACAAGATCGAAAGCTATATTGGGTGTCACTACCAATCTCCTTGGCCCTCTCAACGAGGCCAGTGACGATGGCATCCTGAATGCAACCCCTAGCATCACACCGGGTGCAGAGATCTCACCCTTCCCATCCGAAGGTCTGACGATCTTGCACGAAAAAGGAGCTTCCACATCTGCGGCTATGGAAGCACCCTCAGCGGTCAAAGAGCTACTGGAAAGATGGCTAACAAGCACTCTAAGTGGCTTGGTTGAGAGGTCACCACAAAGTAACATCGGGTGTACACCAACGGTAGGTACCACTGCTGCCGTGGGTGAACCGGAAGTTGCACTAGCGAATAACAAACCCATCGAGACACAGACCAACGATAGCACGCTAACAGCCATCCTAAAGAAGATGGAAGAAATGGAAAATGAAAACAAGGCGCTCCGCAGTCAGATGAAGGAACATCAGGAGAGGGTCGACAAGATCCCCGGTGCTCCCAAGTTGCTACCAAAACGCGACGTGGGAAGGTTCGTTGAACAACCATACACTGAAGAAGCTGCCCCTCACTCCACCCCAAAAACCTTCAAGATGCCACCCTACTTGAGGGTATATGACGGAACCACAGATCCCGAGGATCATCTGATCCACTACGTCACCGTTGTGAAGGGCAACGACCTATCAAAAGAACAGGTACCGTCGGTACTGCTGATAAAGTTTGGCGAGACGTTGACAGGAGGGGACTTAACATGGTACTCTCAGCTACCGGCTAAGGCAATATCAATGTTCGAGGAAATGGTGGATAAGTTCATCACAGCCCATGCAGGCGCGAAGAAAGCGGAGGCCAGGGTCAACGACATCTTCGCCGTCAGGCAAACCACAGGAGAGGGACTCAGGGACTTCCTGGCAAGGTTTAACAGGGTAAGGATGAGTCTACCAAACGTATCGGAAGGTATGGCAGTCGCCGCTTTCCAGAACGGGCTAAGCAGGGATGGTTCGAGGGCAACCAAGAAGCTGCTGAGCCGCCTCATGAAATATCCCCCTACCACATGGGAGGAAATCCACAACGCCTATTGCGCCGAGGTACGAGCGGACGAGGACGATCTTAATGGGCCGACCCAACGACTAACAGCGATACACTCAGAAACGAGGAGAGATCGACGGAACGAAGGACGACGAGAACAACTCCCCCGCTCCAACAGAGATCGACATCAGCCATATACCAGATTCTCCCATCCGCCACCAAGGCATACAGACGCGCTACAGCGACACGTCGCCCCACTCCGAAACGAAAGAGGTACGCCCCCTTTATTAACCGCCCATAACTTTTGTGTATCTCCTTCAGAAATAGTGTACGCACTAGAGAAGCTGGGCACCAAGGTGCAGTGGCCGCAGAAGATGAAATCAGACCCTGCCACAAGGAAATCAAACGCCCTATGTGAGTTCCATCAGGAACGGGGACACAAAACCGAAGACTGCATAGGCCTACGGCAAGAGGTGGTCAGGATGCTGAACCAAGGATACCTGAGGGAATTACTCAGCGACAAAGGGAAAGTCAACTTTGCACGCGGACGAGAACAACCCCACGGGCCGCCGAAGCCACCCTCCCCAGCGCGCACGATAAACATGATCGTCGGAGGCGGCGACGAGTCAGTGATCAATCACGTCAAGTTCGCCAACACACACAGACTAAAAGCGGACCATCGCCCATGAACGGTNATTCCCGCTACCCCACATCGACCCACTGATTGACGCCCCTGCAGGACATGAACTACTGAGCTTCCTAGACGCCTACTCCGGCTACAATCAAATCATGATGGCCGAGGAGGACCAAGAGAAGACAACTTTCATCACCCACCAAGGGACTTACTGCTACAAGGTAATGCCCTTCGGGCTCAAAAATGCAGGGGCTACGTACCAGAGACTGGTCACCAAAATGTTCAAAGAGCAGCTCGGTAAGACTATGGAAGTCTATATCGATGACATGCTGGTAAAGTCGACAAGAAAAGAGGACCACATCGACCATCTGAAAGAAACCTTCGAGATATTGAGAAGGTACGGGATGAAACTGAACCCCGAGAAATGCGCCTTCGGCGTGGCATCAGGAAAATTCTTAGGGTTTCTCGTATCACAACGAGGTATCAAAGTCAATCCAGATCAGATCAAGGCGATAGATGCGATACCCGAGATACTGAACAACAAAAAGCAGGTGCAAAAGCTGACGGGGCGAATAGCCGCCTTGTCTAGGTTCATCTCACGGTCCTCCGACAGATGCCATAAGTTTTTCAATGTGCTGAGAAAGGGCAATGGGTTACAGTGGAATAAGGAATGCGTCGAGGCCTTAAGGAAATTGAAAGCGTACCTATCTTCGCCGCCACTGCTAGCCAAAGCAAATCCAAGCGAGCCACTGCTGGTATATTTGGCCGTATCCGAGGTCGCCGTCAGCGCAGTCCTAGTTCGTGAAAACGAAGGTACACAATCTCCTATTTACTATATTAGCAAAACCTTAGTGGACGCCGAAACACGGTATCCACACCTTGAAAAATTAGCTTTAGCATTGGTCGTAGCTTCACGGAAGCTCCGACCCTATTTCCAATGCCACCCCATAAAAGTAGTGACGACCTTCCCCTTGAGAAGTATCCTACACAAGCCTGAGTTATCAGGCAGACTCGCCAGATGGGCCATAGAGCTCAGTGACCACGATATCTCATATCATCCTAGAAACGCCATCAAGTCGCAAGTACTTGCCGACTTCAACGCAGAGATACTACCAGAGGCGGAATTAGAGGCACGCCGTGCCCCCTCCAACGCCGACCTATGGACTCTTTACACTGATGGCGCCGCTAACGCCTCGGGATCGGGACTGGGACTCGTTCTCGAGGTCCCCACGGGCGAAACAATTCGCCAGTCCGTACGATGCCCCGAGATGACTAACAACGAAGCCGAGTACGAGGCTGTTATTGCAGGTTTGAAACTAGCCATCAAGTATGGAGCTCGACGACTCGTTCTCCATTGCGACTCTCAACTCGTGGTGAACCAGGTCACCGGGACTTACCAAATCAAGGAGCAGAGGTTGCAAAAATACCAGTCAGAAATCCACAGGTTAATGATCGAGTTCGACGAGTGCCGCTTCGAACAAGTTCCGAGAGCACGGAACGTTGAAGCAGACGGCCTAGCAAAATTGGCCACAGCCACTAAAAACTTCAACAAAGAAAGCGTGGTCACCCTCCTCCATTCAGCCATTGATCACACTGAGGTACTCTCTTTAAATTTGACTTGGGACTGGCGCAACCAATTTGTATCCTATCTGCAGGATGGAACACTCCCCCTCGACAAAAAAGAAGCCAAGAAGCTCCGCGTACCGGCCGCCCGGTATTGCCTGATAAACCACGAGCTCTACAAAAGGACGTTTGGCGGACCCCTGGCCAAGTGTCTAGGGCCGCAACAAACGCGGCCAGTGCTCGAAGAGGTACATGAAGGTCATTGCGGTTCCTATACGGGCAACCGCGCCCTCGTGCACTGCATAATACGAGCCGGCTATTATTGGCCCACTATGAAGAAAGACGCAGCGGAATATGTTCGCCGATGCGAACAATGCCAAAAGTATGCCCCCATGATACACCAACCAGGAGAGCCACTTCACTCGGTCACTTCCCCATGGCCCTTCATCAAACGGGGAATGGACATAGTCGGTCCCCTACCAGGGGGATGAGGAAAGGTACGATTTCTGTTAGTTTTAACTGACTATTTTTCCAAGTGGGTGGAAGCAGGAGCGTACGCCCAAATACGCGAACAAGAAGTGATCGCCTTCATATGGAAAAATATTATATGCCGCTTCGGCATCCCCAAAGAAATCAGTTGTGACAACGTACGACAGTTCATCGGTCAAAAAATGACCGAATTCTTCGAGAAATGGCGCATCAAGAGGATACTTTCCACGCCATATCACCCTGCCTCCAACGGCCAAGCAGAATCCTCCAACAAAACAATATTAAACATACTAAAGAAGAAACTCGAGGACGCCAAAGGGCTATGCCCCGAGCTGCTACCCGAAGTGTTGTGGGCACACAGGACAACACCCAAATCCAGCACGGGGGAAACACCGTACTCGCTGGTCTACGGAACCGACGCGGTCATACCCGTCGAGGTCGGCGAACCAAGCCTAAGATATTCACACACCAGTGGAACAGAAAACGACACAAACAGGCTCCAAGACCTCGACGAAGCTGAGGAAAGGAGAGAAATGGCCCATATCAGAATGGTGGCCCAAAAGCAACAAGTCGAAAGATACTACAACAAGAGGGCCAAAATAAGACCACTCAAGGTGGGAGACTATGTCCTTAAAGCCAAGACATTGGCATCCAAAGACCCAAGTGAAGGGAAACTGGGCACCAACTAGGAAGGACCCTACAAAATCACAGCAGTAGCCAGCAAAGGCGCATTCCAGTTGGAAACAATGGAAGGGAAAACGCTCCAAAACAACTGGAACGTTACTCACCTCAAGTATTTCCACTTCTGAAAGGCGTCTCCCGAGTCGTACTCTTTTTCCCTTACCCGAGTTTTGTCCCAGTTGGGTTTTCTCGGGGAGGTTTTTAACGAGGCGGCGGAGGGGACACTTGGAGATATTTGCGAAACAAGTTTATCATATCAACCTCTCCTTACGACCTCCAGGCCGACATGATAAAGGGACTGGACTAGCTTGATCTCCAATGTATGAAAGGCTACGGCCATCTCCAATGTATGAAAGGCTACGGCCATCTCCAATGTATGAGGCTACAACCATCTCCAATATATGAAAGGCTACGGCCATCTCCAATGTATGAAAGGCTACGACCATCTCCAATGTGTGAAAGGCTAAGGCCATCAATTATATTATGGCTAAGGCCATCGCCGCCAACGGTCGACCTAGATTCGACTACGGTGAGTAAACGACTCGACGACAGTCGAAGTCGCCTACATGGCTAAGGCCATCAATTATATTATGGCTAAGGCCATCGCCGCCAACGGTCGACCTAGATTCGACTACGGTGAGTAAACGACTCGACGACAGTCGAAGTCGCTTTTATGGCTAAGGCCACCAATTATATCATGGCTAAGGCCATCGCCGCCAACGGTCGACCTAGATTCGACTACGGTGAGTACATGACAGTCGAAGTCGCCTACATGGCTAAGGCCATCAATTATATTATGGCTAAGGCCATCGCCGCCAACGGTCGACCTAGATTCGACTACGGTGAGTAAACGACTCGACGACAGTCGAAGTCGCCTACATGGATAAGGCCATCAACTATATTGTGGCTAAAGCCATCGCCGCCAACGGTCGACCTAGATTCGACTGCGGTGGGTAAACGACTCGACGACAGTCGAAGTTGCCTTTATGGCTAAGGCCGTCGATTCCATCACGACTAAAGTCGTCGATCTAAATTCGACTAGGGCCGCCAGCGCCGACGGTCAACAAAAAGCACAACAAAAGCTCTAAAGAACGAAAGAAAAACAGTGACACAAAAAAAGGGGGGAAGAGAAGTCATATTTCATTTATCTCCAAAAGATATACATATAACTGGCCTTAGAAAAGGCCCCATCTACACAAGAAATATATATACATACAAGCCCTAAGAGCCTTCACCTCCCCTCCCGTCACGACTCGCCGGGTCGCCGTCCGGTCCGTTGTCGTCTCCAGACTGATAAGCCTTGGAAATCCACGAGCTGGAGCCCAAACGATTGACGTCCTCAGAATTACAGCCCTCCCTACCAGGCGAGTCGGAGCTATAACCGGCCGCTTCACGGGCAACACGGGTCAAGTGCCGTTGCCTTTCAACTTCCGCCTCGGAAGCTCGACCTGCCGCCAAAAACTCCTCAAAAACGACCAACCTGGCGTCATGATACAACCACATCTCGTGCGCCTCACGATGCACGGCATCCTGTGGGGCAGTTCGCCTGAGAACCTCAACTTCGGCCGTCCTAGCATCAAGCTCAGCTGTAAGGGCCGTGACCTGGGCCCGCAGTTCCGCAGCCTCTGCCGCCACCCCACTGCTTATCTCCAAGTCCTCCTTTTTTGACTGAAGGAGGGTTTCCAGCTCGATATTTCGAGCCAAAGCAGCCATCAGCTGCTCATCAATCTCCTTCAGCTCAGCCGTTCTCTTCTTCAAAAGAGCCTCTGATTCCTCAAGGCCCTCACGGAACGTCCGGAACTGGGGGTCCTGCTTAAGCATGTCTGCCAACGCCTGATGCTTGGCACGAACCTCTTTATACTTCTTCGCCATTTTGGTGAAGGTGGCCGCCTTCTTTTGTTCACGCCACCTCCTCTCCACCTCCAAGATGAGGGTCTGAAAAGAAGAGAAGAAACGCGTCAGTACGTACCACAGTCGTTTTTTACGACAAAAAAAAAAAAAAACTGAAAGCTACCTGCAAAGCTGAGCCGGCTACCCGCCTCGACAGATCCCTGTTGCTTACACTTCTCAGCGTCTCGTGCTCCGCAGCCGCACACAACAAGGTCATGTCCGCTGCGGCCTGCTCGCTGTCTTCTAACAAATTATATCCACCAGGGATCACGATACGGCGAGTAGACCTGCCCTCCCTCATCTCCACGCGGGCCGAGCTGCCCGGTGCTTCTCCAAGAGCGGCTTCAGAGCCCGTCCTCTCAATCTCCACGGCCGCTCCACTAACAGCGGAAGACGACCCGCCTCTTGAGGCGCGGACCGAACGGGCGGCGGCAGCTGTTCTCTGAGGGGCCATCCTCCCAGAACGAATGGCCTCGGCCATGAAAGTTGGCCTCGGCTCTTGGCGGGGCTCACTAGGCCTCGCGCCTTCGGTTGCAATTCCTTTGCCAGTAATCAGTCGCCGCCTCTTTCTCTCCGGCGGCTCCTCTCCTTCGGAAGCCGCCTCCGCTGGAGCGACTTCAGATACCGGCACAGGAACAGTCTCAGGTGCCGCTATTGGTACGGCCTCAGGTATCTCCACGGAAGCAGCCTCAGGCACCGCCTCCGATGCAGCTACCGATGTAGCCCCTTGCTGAGGAGTCGAAAGGGGGCTATCCCTAGGCGAGCCGCCCACGAATATGTCTCCCCCATCGGAGTCGGACTCTACCCTAGACGGGCCAGCGTCGGTTTTCTTCTTCTTCGTCTTTGTAGAAACACCCCGACCTGCCAAACAAAAGCACATCGGGTAAAAAAGTCTCCAAGCTAAAACAAAACGAAAAGAAACAGGGAAGGTTGTTACCAGTTGGGCCGTACAATCTGCGGAACTCAGCCCAAGTACGGCATCTCTCCGCATGCGGTATCAACCCCGCCACCCACGACCTAATGTCGTCAACGGGACGGGGTGAGCGAGCCACCACTACAAAGGAAAAGAAAGTCAAAGAGTGATTGGTCAGTCAAAACAAGGCGTCGCAAAATTACATGCAGAAATACTTACATCCTGCATTCCACATCTCTGGAAACCCTTCGGGATTGGACACCAGATGGCTCGTCCTAACGTAAAAGAATTTACGCCAGAACTCGCGGTTAGCTTTGTCGTCAGCCCTCACCACAAAGCTCTTCTTACCACGGCTCCTCAATTGAAGCATGGTACCCCTCATGTAACTGGGGCTGAACATCTGCAGCAGGTGGTGAACGGAAACGACGGTCCCGGCCTCACCCGCAAGCGTGGTAAGGATTCGACACACCTTCAGGGCGTAAGGTGTGAGCTGAGCCGGGCATACATGATAGAAGCGGCAAAGCTCTTCCGCCAGGGGGTTAAGCGGAAAGCTATATCCGATCCTAAGAGCGTACTCATAGAATGTGCAGAACCCGGGCCTATGCACATTGGCATAATCCGTCCCGGCCGGAGCCATTTCAACATGGCCAGGAATGTTGTATCTAGGTCTAATGGCGTCCAGGTGAGACTGAAGCAACTCGCTATGCTCCCAGGGATAAGAGGGGCATGGCGTATTGAAATCTTTCCGGACACTCAAATCCTTCGGTAAAACATTATTTACCGTTAAAGGAACAAGGGTCTTCTCCACTTCTTCCCTTCACCATCGGAAGGGGGCGGAACCCTAGAAGAAGCGCCGTCCTTAGTCATTTTGCTTTCTTGACGGCGTTTCACCATGATACGATTTATAAGAATGAAGTGTTAGTAATGAGAGATACGATCCTCAGAAGTGGTATTTCTCTGAAAGCGATACAACTCTTGCAAGAAAAAAAGATGAAGAAACAAAGGGAAACTCTCTGAAGGTTCGAAAGATGAATCTCTTTGAACCACTCCTCCATTTATAGGAATGAGGCACACGGAAATCGAAGAGGCACAATTCTGAAACTGGCGCGGGAAGCCAAAACGTCACTTCATGTTCTGAACAGTCTCGGGAACCAAAATAATGATGACGCATGTGGCTGGTGACGTCACCTTAAAAAAGGGGGTCACATGTCAACGGCCCAGTAAATATTATCCACGCTCACGCTCTTCGAAAGAGGAGCCTATGGGCGCGGCCAAATTTCCGTAAAAAGCAAATCATGCATGTCCGTCCATTGAAGACGATCATCGAGTACGTCTCCAACGAACGGAGGGACTAACTGTATAGGGTTAAATTTGGCTCATAACGCCCCCACGCAAATGGACACGTCCCTTATAATAAGGGCGACCCGAGTGAGGGCACGACCCAAGTTGGCGAAGAAGAAGTGACGTCGTTTAGTGCCTGACCTTTTTACTAAGTAGAAGCCACCAACTTTTGTACCTTTTTGATTATTTCGAGGGAGGTCTCCTACTATATAAAGGAGACCTCCACATTGTAATAGGGGGGATTCTCACATTATACAATTTCTCTCTCTATCTCTCTCTCTTATCTCTTTCTTGATTTTCCAACCATTGCTTCCCTCTTAAGCTAAGTCTATTTCACTACACACTTACAGATCTACAAAGATTCTTGAAGCGATAATCATCTCTTGGGCTTATTATATTTGATTACGATTTACCCCTATATATTTTCGATTGTTTTTAAGCTTATAAAATACGACTATAATTTTTGAGCTAAACAGAGATGACCAATATTCAGTTTCAATTGTGTGCAACTTCAATGACTCCAAATTATGTGAGTGATCTTAATCATAAACTGATTCCTGGTGACTATGAAATTGCTTTGATCCAAAATGATATAGAAGGTGATGTAGTAAAAAGTGAAATTCAGAAAACTTTAGAAAGTGAGGTGGATCAAGTGTTTGATAAAATCACTCAAAGGGATGACACCAATGTGTCAGATAAGCAATGCGATGACAGTGTTGGGGATGTGCCTTTGGAGATCGAAGATGAATATGTTAATATTGTAAACTCCAGAAATCTTGTGGACATGGTGTTCGATGAAAGTCTTCATGAAGAATCTCTCCCTAAACGAACAACTCTTAATGAAGGGCAAGAAGTCACTTTCAAGCTTTCTATTATGGACATTAGTGAGCAAAGAATGCATTCCAACCCTCTCATAATAGGTATTCCAAATGGTATTAACCTCTATTCTAACGAGACAGAATTAGATGTTAATAACCTCTCATTATTGGCCAAGGTGCATGGGAATTATACTTTACTTGAGCTAGGTCAGCCACTAAATGCTCTGTGCGTGAATGCCAGTCATGATTCATCCACATTTGTGAAAAATTACTAGATGATTTTGTATTCCAAGTTTGGGATGGTTGAAGATGTTTATCGTCCTTTTAGAAATCTAGGAATGTGGAATACACGATCGATTGTTTGCACTCAACACTATCGAGAATCACTATTTTTTGATATTTCAACCAAACAGGTGCTGCTTTTCTTTGGTGACATATTGTGTTTCTGGTCCAAAAGTTTTGCGGATATTTGTGGTTGGTTAGGAGGTGGTGGAACATCATATGTTGATTCCCTATGTACTGATGGCCAACCAAATTTTCTTGCAAGTCATTTCAAGGAAAGTTTTCTATTAAAATGTTTCATGGTTCCCAATGGTGATATCAAATGTGAACTTCCTGATGTTGGTTCCCCTGCTTTGAGAGATTCAGGAGCTGGTGTAATAGCTCCTAGGATGTCGAGACTTGCTTGTCTATTATGGGATTATCTAAGAAGTGGTGCATATGGTTTTCTGCTTTCACTTTTTGGAGGTGCTGATAGTTCCTCCACTGCTGCTATAGTTGGTTCAATGTACCTGCTTGTTATAAAAGAAATTGCAAAGGGCAATTCGCAGGTAACAACTGATGCCTTTCTAATTGGCCGTTACACCGATGGTCAGTTTCAAACAGTTAGCAAAGGACTTGATAAACATATCATTAACACTGTGTTTATGGGATCTAAAAATAGTTCAGAAACTACAATCACTCAAGCAAAGGTGTTGGCTAATAAGATTGCATTTGTTAGATCCCTTATGGTTTATAGTAAAAAAGGTTGGATAGAAAAGGATAAATATTTTCTTGAATTCATGGAGAAATATTATGGAGAAAGTGAGCACTCGTCGACAAATGAGGAAATCCATGATGTCTTGTCAGTGGTCTTTTGCTATGTAATTTCTTATCCTCTTCTGAAGTATGTGTTGCTGATACTTATAACTGATGATAGTGGATTCACATGTACTCATCCAAAAGAAAGAAGAACATTTGAGGCATACGTTTTCAGGAAGAGCACCTTTCTTATCTTAGTTGTTGTTAGTAGCTCGTGCTTGCTAACAGGTAATGGAAGTGGTCTTATTCTTCTTAAACTAGTTCTTTTTTATGGCACTTGGGTGGATTATCCAAAGAGTAGTAGTAGTAATTTTATAATTGGTGTGGTTGTCATCCTATCAATTGGATTTGATGAGATACAGTATGAGTCCTTAATGGAGCTCCCACTGACAAAAGATGACAACAGTATTGCTACTTTATTATTTAATGGTCTTCAACCGAAATTAAGTGAAAGCATCTTGGTGTTTGGTGGTGACAATTTTGCTGAACAAATTCCTGTTGATAGCAGAAGTATGGAGAATATGGGTATATCTAGACTTAAGAGGAAGCATACTGGAGCATTATACCATTTCCAAATTTAACTGGATAGCCATTTGGTAAATGCATTTCTTTTGGACAGTGGTGATACAAACATCTTGGAGGTTATTGGTCTTATTCTTCTCAAAAGCTGGTGGCAGGACATGTCTTCTCCAAAGGCACTACTATATGTTAGAATATTTGAATTTGGTCAAAGTGGACAGAACATGATGGTTTTCATAGTGATTTTTCTTGTGAAAGTTCAATACCATATGAACTCGCAACTAGTGTTCTAGCTCTGTCAACTGGACAAGGATTTATTCAAATGTATGCTACAGTTTTACCAGTATCTGGAAGGATGTCACAACATCTTAAGGAGTACAAATTTGGTTCTATCCACATTGGAGGGGCTGCATGCAAAGCTTGGATATGCCGTGATTTCTCGATCTTGGTTGTAGCTTATTTACTTCTCCGGTGTGGTTCAATCTTGATGATAATGCCAGTTACTTTTAGCATATTACTATTGGGAGTTGGATATGGTTTAGCATGGAAACCTTGGACGGAGACTGTGGGAGTGTTAGCAAACTGCCAAGAAAGCATACCTTGGTGCTTTGTTTCTGGTCCTTGCATTGGGCTTTCATTTCTTGGAATATATACGAAGTTCTACAATTGTGGGAGATGTGGCTGTAATGTCCAGAACCTTGAGGACAAGGTTCTTAAGGGGGATAGATTGTTGCAAATGCAGCTTCCTGAATATTTGCTAAGTTTTTTGGAGTTACACTTTAGTCTTAAAGATTATAGTAGCTTTTACTTTTACCCCTGAAGTTAGCTTTTTATACATTTTCCCTTTTCTTTAAATACTGATGTAAGGCACCTTCAGGAGGATGTTGCATGAAAATTGAGTTTTTCTTTTCTCTGCATTTCATTTCTTTCTTTTTAGTTCTTGTTTTCCATTTCCATGACGTTTCCAACGTGGGAATCGTTACATTATAGTTGAGGATTAGCGCAAGAAAGAAATGAATATATGCAATTAGGAAGTTTTTTATTTATAGTGTTAGGGATACTTCACAGTCTAAACTTAAAGTAGATCTTAGACCTCAAATTTGCGTTTCACTCCAATATTTAGATTTTTATTGTTATTGTCTGAGCTTAATGACCCTGGCGTTATGATATCCTAATCATAGTTTCAGTCGCAAAAAAATTTCCGCATTCGGTGTTTACACCATCCAATGCATGCATGACATGTTTTGCGCATTAACTTTTATAACTTTTTGTATAAACACAGAGTGCAAGTAAGTATTTTCCATTCCTTTGCGCATTCTCTATTACTAGGTCTGGCCTACAAAATCATATGCAATTTGCAGTGTATGGTGTGATTTAATTTGAGAGGAGAAAGTAGCTTTGGAGTTTGGTCACATATAATTATTTCTTCCCTTTCTATCCGGTTTAGCACATAAAAACGCCCATTTATCAAGCACTTTTGGTCTAATAGCAAACAGATCTTGGTTAATTAAGGGAAGAAGTCCTTATCTAATATTTCTAATGCAGTAGAGTATATAGTGTAAAAGAGCTTAGTGTGTATAAGTTATATTACTAATGCAGATATGTTATAGGTTACAACTATTACTATATGCTTTAATCCCAAACAGGACGCACTCGGCCATTGAATACTCACTGCGCATGTCGCTCCATTAAATTTGTCTCAAATCTAATACTATATAATAGGCTGAACTATGTATAATTTAGAGTATTTATTTATTCCTGGCCATGTGAATGATATTAAAGATAGTTTTATTTATAGAGGTTCCTTGCTTACCTGTTTTTTTCCTTCACTACAGGTTTTGTTTTGAAGAAAATGGGAAGACATACTTTTAAAGCATGCGCCAATGGGCTACGCACGTTAAAATCTTTAATCATTTTTTAATTAGCAAGATTAATATACCAATGTAGTTAATTATCTAGACACGTGTTTAGTTCATTAGGTGTTGCTACCACATTTTTAATATCTTGGAATATAGTCAATTACAACATAAGGTTGCAAGCCTTTTCTATTCAGTGAATACAATACCTATCAGTTTAACTGTTTCTGTTGAGCTATAAGGCACTCGAAACCTTTTAGTTGTGGTTATATTTAGTCCGTTATAGATAAACTTTTTTCTTTTGGCAAGAAATCGTTTAAACTAATGAAAACGTGGTAAAATGCTTTGCCGTTAACTTACTCTTTTGATAATTCCATTTCTGAATAATAATTGCTAATTAGTGGGCCTGATCTTCCTAGACAAAATGGAGGCCATAATCACATGGAGACAGCCCAACCCAACAGCTAAAGCAAAGCTTTATGTACGTTAAAATAGCACGGGCTAGCCAGTTTTTGGACTGGTCATTCAAAAATAGCCAGCGTTTGCCAAGTTATTGAAAAATAGCCATTATTTTGCTGCAACATAGACCGGTCCAGCATAATATACTGGAGTTTGGTGCACATGTGTATGACTTTACAGCATATTATGCTGGATCGATATACTTTGCTGGCTCTAGTATAATATACAGGAGTTCCAGTATATTACATTGGAGTTCCAGTACATTATGCTGGAGTATTTTCCGGATTTTGAACAGTGTTTTCGTTTAGATTTGTTTTTACATGAAAAGTGGCTAAATTTCGATGACTTTTGAAACTGTGGCTATTTTTGAATGACCACTTGTAAATCTGGCTATTTTTTAATTTCTCCCTTTATGTACTCCTGAATACCAAAAATAATGCTGGAAGAACCTTTTTTAAAATTACTATTTATATTTTGACCTTGTTAAAAAAAAATAGCCTCAGGTCAAAAGTTAAAGTACACTCGCTTGAATTTTTAAGCACCAGAAAATCTAAACATCAACATAATTTTTAGTGTAGAATTTTGAATAAAAATTCTAACGAGCATCAGATTTTTCAGCCAGAATGTTGAAAATATCTGGTGATCTGTCAGGATTTGTGGCAAATTCTGACGACCACCATAATTGTTGAAATTCTGCTCATCGTGCTGTAGAATTCTGGCGATTGAAAAAATCCTGCCCGGCGTGTTCTAATATTCTAGCATGGGCCTTTTTTTATAAAAAAAACTTCTGTTACTGGGTCAAAAAATTAATAGTGGCACAAAAGTATCCTATTTTTATCATTCTCAATCCTAAGTGAACCGATGAGAAGAGTAAAGCCAACCTAAATAGCTGTTCATCTAATTGATTAAACTAAAAATAGTTGGAGGTATAATATATGTATAATCCATGTACAATATGTGTATAATCATATATGATTAGTGTATAATCTATGTATACTGACTAGTAAAAGTAAACAGTAAATTCGACCGGTTACTTATGTAAAGATCCCTTCACTAACCAGGAACAAGTTGCAAAAATTAGGATAGCCAACCCAAAATCAATAACCTAATTTAATGAAAGATTAACCTAAATAGCGGTCTTTTAGTTGTTTAAGCTAAAATTAGCTAAAAGATATAAGATATGTGTATATTTATGTGTAATCATGTATAATAAATGATACAAATTATGTATACCGGTTAAAAAATATAAATAATGAATCGGCCAGCTATTTCTATAAAGATCCCAATTTAATGGGCTAAACTTATCACCAATAGTGGGTCGGCATTTTTACCTAACAATATTATATTAAGTTTATTTACTTATACTAGAGAGGTGTTAACTTAATTACAATTTGATATATAATTCGGCAATTACATACATATCAGTTATAAATAAGGATGTCACGATCCCAAAATTTTCCACCGGAGGATGTTGTGACGGCACCTAATTTTTAAGAATAGGTAAGCCTAATAACATGCGAAATATAGCTGAAATAACAATTAAAGTCTTAAAATCCAACAACTAGTATATACATAGCTGCCCAAAACCCGGCGAAATACAAGTTCTATGAAGTGATACTGAATTTCTATATACATCAAAGTCTAATAAAGGCGAAGAAATAAAATAATCTAGGTAGTGGAGGACTCCGAGGCCTGCGGACGACGGCAAGTATACCTTGAAGTCTCCGCGTACGGACTCAGCTCACTGATGCCTGGTTTGGTAGGAAGTACCTGGATCTGCACAAAAGATATGCAGAAGCGTAGCATGAGTACACCACAACGGTACTCAGTAAGTGCCAAGCCTAAACTCGGTAAAATAGTGACAAGGTCAGGTCAAGGCCCTACTGGGATAAATAAAAGAAGGAACAAGTGTAAGGCAGAGTAATAATGGCAATAATGAAATTTAAACAACAAATGGCATATCAAGGCTGACTACACAGAACTAAAGCAATTTAAATGCAGCACAGAGAAAAACAATTACTAATATGCTAAGGAAACAACAACCAAGGACATGTGCTAAATGGAGAAATACCAACAAAAGTCACTACCAAGGTAACGCTGTAAGCCTGTAATTTTTGACCCGCCACGTTCTCAAGCTGCTCTAGTATTTTATACATATTTGCTTGAGTTTATTCTTCCTAGAATTTTTATTTATATGATTTTTATTTTATTATTTTAATATGTAAAAAACCAAAAATACAAAAATTGCCTTATTTATAATTTTATCACCTTATTATATTTTTCAATTTAAATTACGGTCGATTAATATTTTTTTAGTGATATTATTTTAATTCTCCCATAACGTTAGCATTTATTCTATACCTATTTTTACTTTATTGTAACATTTGAAAATACCAAAAATAGCTTTACTTTTGATTTTTAGTTTTATTTTAATCAATTAGGAATGATTTTACAAACATCTATATATTATTAAAAGGAGAGGAAAAAGCCTTCTCCTTAAGCCAAGTGGCAACCTAAAAAAAAACCACATGGCATAATTAGTTATTTAATTTATAATTAGTTATTGGTTATTATTTTTGAATTTAAATATATATAAAAAACAAAAATAATAAAATCTATATATCTATATTATTAAAAGGAGAGGAAAAAGTGCTCTCCTTAAGCCAAGTGGCAACCTAAAAAAAAGTCACATGGCATAATTAGTTATTTAGTTTATAATTAGTTATTGGTTATTATTTTTGAATTTAAATATATATAAAAAACGAAAATAATAAAATAAAATAAAAAACTACCATATATATATATATGTATGT
>NW_017671508.1:96125-144644 GCF_001879085.1 Nicotiana attenuata
ATATATTAATTGGTTACTTTATTTGAATTAATAAATATAGATATCTTATAACTAAATATAATTAAAAAATAAAAAATAAATATATAAAATAATAACTACCCATTCAAATTGGGCGGGAGTAGTTTCAAGTTGGAGTTTATAAATTATCTTATAATAAAAAAGCAAAAAACAAATTAGCTATAAAAAAACGAAAGAAAGAGAAGAAAAACTACCCATTCAAATCGGGATGTAGTTTCAAGTTGGAGTTTTAAAATTATTTTAAAATAAATAAAACGAAAATAAAGACATAAAAAAGCTTTCAGAAAAAAATATTTAACACAGTAATATGCTAATAAAACTTTCTATTAACAACGGAATAATATTCACTAACTATATAAGTACCTTTGATTTAATAGAGATTTTATTATTGGGTATATCGTTGACAAGTAAGATGACAATTGAATTTTATTAAAGCAATACAATCTAATAGGATCAAACAAGCCGGATCATAATTTAATTTAATTAATATTTTTTAGTACTGACCGCGCATCGCGCGGGTACAATTACTAGTTTATATTAATTTGGAAGAAAATTGGGTTTGTTAGTGAATTCTCAGCCTTTCTTAGCCAACATTGAGCCGAATTTGGATCTTACCTTAGCCCATTACCCCCCAAGCCCAGCTGACCTTTTACCCAATCCCTAAACCCTAAGCACCTTCTTCTACACAAAAAGGACACACAGACAGATAGACGGGGAAGAGACACAAAAAAGATATAGGGAACGGATGGGAAAAGCTTCAAAGGACGGAAAAAAACGTGGTGTTTCTGGACAGAAAGAATTTTTCTTTGTCTTTTCTCCATGAACTTCAAGGCCACTGTTAATCTTCTTTACATTTCATCTTCACCTCTAATTTCCTCCATCATGTGAATTGGCAGAATTGCTATATTTTCCACCAGAAAATTCATTAGCTAAACATTTTCACAAACACCTTCTTCGCATGGTTTAACTAAGCTACCATTGAACCCAGCTCCAAACTGGTTATCGTTTTCATCCATAACTCCACCATAAGCAGCCGGAAAACACAAAAAAATAGCCCCTCTTTGCATAGAAACAGCAGCTCGAATTGCTGCCCTTTTCGCCGAGAAACATCCCGAAATAACTCCGAATCACTTGTTACCATCATGGAGTTGTTAGTTTCGTTTTTCTAGTTTAGTTCTAGTTTTCCGTTGAGCTTCAAGGTTGCTGTCCGAGATCTCCGTTTCAGTCACATGTTGAGGTATTCTCTATCGGTTTTCGGTTCGAGTTCCGTCCGAGGTTCTATCTGTCGTTAAGTTTCAGAACATTAAAGTTGGATTCAAATTGAGGTCTATTTCTTGAACTCTTAAACATGGATCTTTGTTCTGCTTTTCATTTCTATTAGCTCGTGTTAAGCTTAAATCAAATGCAACCATGTTAGTATATGTCGTGTGCACTGATCTCTGTTGGTTTGAAATTGTGGCATCTTTAGAACTTAAATTTTGAGCACTCTGTTTAATTTTGAAAATGTTTATAGTTTGGATGGTTCTTGCTTGATTGTATCTGGGTCAAGAGTAGTGAATAATTAAGTGGGTCTTGGGGAGCTTTTACGAAAAGATCCAGAATTAGGCTTAAGTTGATAAATTAAGAAAGAAATTTGACTTTAGTGGTTATCTTGCTCTTATTTTTTTTTAATCTTATTTTGAATCCGCTAGGAGCATGTTTAGGCCGACAACACCTGGGTAGGCAATATTAGAATGTTTTGATTAGTTTTTGAGGTGAGAGGACGTTCCCTTAGTTAAATTTATCCGGGGAACGCCCCGAAGAGCTTGTAAATATTTCAATCCGGGGAATGCCCCGTAGTACATGTATTTGGAGGCTGTGACGAACACCATGGAGGAAGTATAGTGTAGTTTAGCTTAGGACTTTAAGTTTCTTTATTTTTTCTTTTATTAGGTGAGGACAACCTCGAGCCTCTTTTGTGTTTATTTTTGCTTTTTGTGTGTTTCTACCTCAATCTGAGTATTTTTAAAAGCCAACTTGATCATGTATGCAACCGTAATTATTACGGGACTTGGGAAATACCTAACACCTTCTCCCTGAGTCAAATGAACCCCCTTACTCAGAATTTCTGGTGCAGTCAATTTTAGAGTCAAATGTGTTTTGAAAGAAAATTGTTATTTAAAAAAAAATGGTGACCTGGCACATCGAAATCAAATGTCAAGTGGCGACTCTGAAAAATCTTTTGAAACACAACTTTTGTCACTTTCACGATTGAAAACCCTTTTGAGCTTTAAAATCATTTATCCCTTTTTAAAGGGTTTAGAGGTGAAAAAGGGGTGTGACAGCTTTGGCGACTCTGCTAGGGAGTTGCAGGTTCGAGCCGATACTTGATCTTGTTGGCTTTTCAAAATATTCTGTTGAGGTGTTTGTTTTCTTTATTTGCTTTGTTTATTTGGTTTGTTTGACTTATTCCATGTTTCGTTGTTTATTTGTTTATCGCTTTTTCTTATGCGTTTGCTACTTTATAAACTGTCATCATTTGCATAGCCATGGGTCTTCTTTCTGCAACAAGTCTTCCAGAGTACGTTACTGTACACGGCCTTTTTGTGAGTCACCCGTGTCTTTAGGGGGGTGACGTAGGAGCGTGGAGTGGGCGGACAGCTAGAGCAGCTACCATCGACCACGTGCCGCCCCGAATTGCCTTGTCTAGTGAACCCCAAACGTAGGTCAGCTTTTAGGTCATTTTGTTTGCATCATACCATTTAGACCTAGTAGCGCTTGGTCCCAGGCACGTGTCCCTTTGTAGGAGACTTATCCAAATTATATCAAAGTGGGCCCATGACCCAAAAAGATATTTAATCATCCCTATGTGCTACATGCTGCATTCTTTAAGGGTAAAAAGGTCACTTGACGTACTGATATTTATTTGGGGACGAATAAATAAGAAAAGAGGGTGAAGTGTAAAAATGAAGCAAGTAGGGCCCAGTTATATTTTTCTTTCGCAACTTTTTCAAGAAAAAGACCAAAAAAATGAATGAAAAATCCAAAAAAAAATTGCACTTTCCCATTATTTTTCAAAAAAAAAAAAGAAGACAAAAACTATGTTTTCTCCAAATTAGTTATTTTTTTCAAATTCCCTCCCATATCCAATCTTCACGAACTACGCGAACCTTATTCTCGTCTTTCGGGGCGGGATACGTAGGCAACCTACGTAGAGTCTGGTCTTCCTAATGAATCTCAAGTTCTTGGCTTCGGGATCATAGCCAAATCTTGCATGTCTAGTCACGTTTGGCCACATCGGTCGTTTTTGCTAAATAGGGATATTTTTGCAAAAGTGACGTGTTATCCCATGTCTTAGGGCCCTAAGTCCACAACAAGGTGTCCTCTTATTTTTAAGGTCCACTCCCGTTGAGTTTGCATACTTAGCCATTTTTCGGCCACATAGGCCATTTCTGCAAAGTGGGGTCATTTTGCAAAGAAATTTTAGGGACCGCGATTCCCGAATGTTTATGGGCCTTCATGAGATGTTTCCAATTTTCAGAGGTCGTCCTAATTGAGTTTTCACTTCTAGCCACCTTTTGGCCATGTTGGCCATTTTGTAGAAATAACCTCACTCGTGCCTTGCATGTGCCCAATAAGAAACGTTATGGTCTCACATAGTGTCTCGAGTCACTAACTCTATTTGGTTTTATTTTTATCATTCAGGTATGGATCCATTTACCAGAGCTCGAGCATGACAAATACCCCAGGACTATCCCAACCAGGACCATCGTATTCGGTAGCTTGTTTGAGGAGACTTTTTATGTTTTGAGTCTGTGTTTGTGGTTTTTTTTACTTTCTAGTTCTGTCTAGTAGTATTGAATCTTTTAGGCGGTGTCAGAGTCTGTCATAGTTTAGTTGAGTTTGTCGAGCCTTTTATTATCGTACTTCCTATTTTGTATTTTGAAAACCCAAACCAAAAAAATTATATTCTGAAAATCCAAAAAGATTTTTATTTCTTTAATCTATTTTTTTCCATCACTTTTTCAGACTACGCTTGATCAGATTCATGTAGAACATGATACATAGGCAACCTATATCGGGTTCGACCGAATCATTTTTAAAATTAAAAGAAAAAACAAAGAAAGACGAAATTGTGGGATGTGAGAAATGAGAGGAAAGAAAAGAGTGATAATAAGAAAGAAAAAGAGAGGAAAGAAAATGAGCAAACCAAGGAGTGCAAGAAAAAAATGAAGAGGAAAAGGGACAAGAGGAGTGAACTTGGGATGATGCCAATATGACCTTCGTACCCTCGAAGTCATTTTAAAACAGATAATTGTGACTAGGTGCATTGCACATAATGTGAGATTATCTTATTTTAAATGCGCTAACGCTAACGTGATGACTTCATTTTGTTCCTCTTTGTTATCTTCATTATAACAGAAGGGTGGTTGGTTTATGGTTCTTAAACTGGTAACTCTTCCTTACAATATAAAGTCGAAAGGCAATGACAGACGACAACGGAATTCGGTTGGTTGATACTGGTACCCAAAAGCAATTGGTTGAACAAGACAATAAGTTGATTGAAGAGGTAAGGATGTTAAGACAACACATGGCGGACATGTATCAGGCTTGGATGACTGTGAAGGTACCACCCTCGCCACCACCTAGCTTCCTAGATGCAACCCTCACCCAAGCTCCGATCATAGTGTCAGATGATCCACCATATTCTCCAGATTTTCCCGCTTATCATAGCTTTTCCAACCTCCCTAGTAGCTCCACCATTCGTCCTCCAACTATATTTCCCAAAAATAGCCCTCCTGTCATATCCACTACCTCCACCATCACAACTTCTCAACAACCTCTCCTTCAGTCCAACAATGAACACTAGTTCAAACCTCATGATACCCAATACTACTCTCCAGAGTTGGCCCACCAAGTCCCAGACTCATATAATTGTAGCCCTCAGAATGAACCTCAAGTTGAAAATGAAAAGTTCACAAGGAAAGAAGAGCGAGATGAGATATCCATAAAGCTGAAAGGTATAGAACAATCCTTAAAAAACATGCAAGAGACGAAAAATCAGATTACCACGTCTTACAAGGACTTATGCATGTTTCTTAACAATCATCTGCTCGCGAGGCTTAAGACGCCAAAGTTTAACTTGTATGATGGGCGTGGAGATCCAGTAGCCCATCTGAGGGGTTATTGTAGTGAAATGAGAAGTGTTGGCGGGAAAGATAAGTTGTTCATGGCGTATTTCAGTGAGAGCTTGAGTGGGGCAGCCTTGGAATGATATACTCATCGAGATGTCAGTAAGTGGTATGTATGGGGTGACATGACTCCAGCTTTTGTTCGACACTTTCGGTACAATATAGACATTATCCCAGACCGCTCCTCCCTGTCTAAGATGGAAAAAACCCAAGGAAAGTTTTAGGGAGTTTGGGATCAGATGGAGGAAACAAGTTGCTCGGGTCAGTCTCCTGATTGATGAAGAAGAAATGGTTAAGCTTTTCATGCCAGCTCAGCGACCCACATACTTCAGTCATTTGATCCCAGCTTTAGGTAAGTCTTTCAATGATGTGGTAAAAATGGAGAGATGGTAGAAGAAAAAATCAAGTCAGGAAAAATCATGAGCTACTCTGCATTGAAAGATACTACAGAAGACATTCACAACATCTCAATAAGTTTGGGTGGAAGAAAGAGAAATAGAAAAGATGTTGTTGAGCCCCACTAACGACAAGATCCAGTGGGCGCTCTTGCTCCAAGCTCTCAGCCTCAACATCGACCCCATGAGTATCCCCGTACTCCAAATAATCCTCCCTAATGCTACTTCTCTCCACAAAATCCCCAAAGTCATACCTCACCTTCCCAATACTCTATCCACAATGCACCGCCATATGCTCCACAACCACAAGACCCGCAATGGCTTGCACCGCCTCCACAAATGTCTTACCTACCTCTATAAGCATATAAACCACCTATCCACAAAAGGTTCCTACCGAGGCCGGAGTACAAGATGAAAAGGCAGCAACAAAAGGAAAAGTCTTTCACTCCTATTGGAGAATCATATGCCAGTTTGTTCCAAAAGTTAAGGCAATTGGACATGTTGAAGTCAATTCAGATAAAAATGTCGAACCCCCTTCCAAAGACTTTTGATTATTCTCAAAGGTGTGCATATTGCTCTAATGCCCCGGGGCACAACATAGAAAAGTGTTGGAATCTGAAAAGAAGTCTAGAAGCTTATTGATGCAGCTGACATTATCGTGCAAAATCGAGATGCAGCAGATACTAGCCAAACTCCAATGCATGTGCATAATGATACGCATATGGAGGGCATGATTTGTGTTGAAAAGGAATATGAGAACTCTTCTGAGTTCCTTGGAGGGCCACTTGCCGCAAAGTTTTCAATGCTATCAGTCTCGGTTCCAGAATTTGATCTTAAGAACGAGTCGGCAAAAGTGAATGTGATGGAGACTTGTCAAGGTCCTAGTAATCTCGATGTGCGACTCAGTGGCTAAGATGTCGTGCTCGGTAATTTGAAAGACACTCCTTTCTTGGCTAGCCAGGGAGAAGTTTTGGTGGTTTATTTTGTTGTCATTTCTGTTGTCCGGGTTATCTCAGGGTTGTAATCTGGATATTTTCTTGTAACTCAATCCTTTCTTCCTTTTATTTTTGCTTAGTTCGTTTAGTCGTAGTAACTCGTCTAGTGTTATCTAGGATTGTTCCATGGTGGTAACCCAAGTTTATTTTGCTTGTTTTATTGTTCAAACCCTTTCACCGTCTGTCTAATGCAATCTCTGATTCACTGTTATTTCTAGTCAGTTTTTGTTTAGTTTTCTTTTCCTTTTATAGTTCTTTTCATGGTGACTCTAGTGACAATCTATGCGGAATTTTCAGTCTGGTCTTAAAAGTTCGTCTAATCATAGAACAATGAAATAAGTTTTGAAGATGACAGAGACATGAAATAAGTTTTGAAGATGATAGAGACATTTGAGGGAAATAAGTAAAGATTTGTATAATTTTGAGATCATTTAAATACCGAATTGTGTGAAATTGGGGCAAATAGTTTGGGAAGTTAATAAGACGACAAGAATTTGTTACATGAGAGTGCGTCCCATAAAATTTGAAGCGAGCAACTTTGAGTTCAAGTGCATCTCAAGTTACAAGATAAAGCCAAGGAAGTTTGCTCCAAACTGACAGAGGACATACATTGTGAATAAGGAATTACCCAACAAGAGTTCAACACACGACAAGGCACTAAAGAAAAATGGAAAGCATATCGGTGATATCAATGTCTAAGCTGCAAAAGAAATGCTACGCATGATCTTCATTTTTTATTCTCAAGTTGCATGTGTTGTACTTGGCATTTTCAAAGATTGGGAGGCCCTCTTTCAGCTACCTAAATACTTTATACCCTTCGGTACCCTTTTGATCATGTGCTGGTTCCTTTGACCTCCCCTCTTTTGGAATCAAGTAAGAGTCATGAAAAAAAGGTTCATGTCCCATAGGTTTGTTTTAGAAAGTTCATTCCAAAAGAAAAATTAAAAAAAAGAGAGAAATAAAGATGAAAAAAAGGAAAAAGGAAAAAAAAGGAAAATAGCAACAAGAAAAAGTATTCTTTTGAACTACATCCGACCTGATTCTTGTGTCAAAAAGATATGTAGGCAGCCTTACTCTAGGGTTCGGTCACACCAAGTCAAAAAATTCTAAAATTCCTCACTTCAAAAGAAACTAGGGCAGAAGTTTTGTTTTCTATAAAAGGCGATTCCAAAAGTTGTAAAGTTATACCCTATTTTGTCATAGTTTGAATCTGAGCCTTCATGCCTTTTTTTTTTCCTTCCTAACCCTGTCCAAAAGTCACATTACAGTCCAAAGTCCAAAAAAGACCTTCCAGATAATCTTTGAGAGTGCCGAGTTAGACATTCCAGGAGCATATGATATTTTTACTATGGTTAATGCCTTGTCATATGCAGATCAGAGGAAATATGAAGAAAAGAACAAAATGAGAGAGTCTTATTAGTGAAATCCCTCACGGGCATCATAAGGCGACAATGAGTTGAGAGAAAGAACAAAAATAGGAGAGGCTTGATGTTGAAAACCCTTCGGGGAACCACAAGTCGAATAAGGATTGTGAATAGAACAATTGGATCATTGGAGACCATGTCCAAAGGTTGAAGGTATGACAAGCATTAAAGATTAGACTTACTAGACAAATTAGGCCGCTTAATCCAAAATGTGTGTCATGGTCATTAGAGTTGGTATCCACATCAGATAAGTTTCTATTTTGCAATTCTTTTGTTAGATATCATCTCTTTCCATTGTCCCCTTACTATGTTCCTCTTATTTTGCCTAAGTTCTCTTTTTGAGTCTATTTGGTCAAAACAAGTGAGAAATGACTTCAAAATTTGCTACCGGCTTTCCAATTGTACAAAGCTGAGTCTGGCTAGCACTTCAAAGTGGCATAAGCCAGGAAAGATCAGTATATGCACTGAGTTGGTGACAATTGACATGCTTTGGGATTCATGTGAAATTCAAAGGCTCGCTAAATGTCAATTCATGAGCATAATGCAACAGATAGAGGGATTTGGGCTTGAACGGATCAGAAGTATTTTCTATGATAAGAGTTGACAGAAAAATGGTTAGTCAATAACAAGAAAGGTCTTCCATGTTAAAATCAAAGTTATCATGGCAAGTGAAGGAGAAATCGCCCTCAAGGTCAAGGCCACAAACCAATCATCATGTTTTAGACTCACAAGTTTTCTTTGTTTGAAACAGGAACGAAGACTATGTCTAAATCAAAGCTTGGAAGCTTGAAACTCCCGGGTGTCGTGCCAAAATTTTGTCAGCACAAAGGTTGTTTGAGAAGGTTTTTACCTCCTAGACATTCCCCTAGTTGAGAAGACCATTACCTCCCAAGAAATTTCCCTATTTGAGAAGACCATTACCTTTTAGGCATTTTTCCTAGTTGAGAAGAACCATACCCCCTAGGCATTCTCCCTAGTCGGAAGAGTCTTTAGTTTTCCTTAAGTTCAGGGGTCCCGCCTGTAAGATAAGGTCAGTTTTAGTTTCCTCAAGTTATTCATCTTTAGCTTTCCTTAAGTTTAGGGCCCCCCCTAGAAAATAGTGTCACTTCTTAGTTTCTCCTAAGTTAGTTTTGTTTCCTTAAGTTCTCAATCTTTAGCATTCCTAAAGTTCAGGGGTTCAGCTTGGAGAATATGGTCAGTTTTAGTTTCCTTAAGTTGAATAATCTTTAGTTTTCCTAGAGTTCAGGGGTCCTGCCTGGAGAATAGGGTCATTTCTTTGTTTAGTCATGCTCAGTTTATAGTTTTCCTTCAAGTTCACTCTTAGGAGACGCACCTCCCTGTTTGGGTCATACAAGTTTCACCCATAGGAGACACACTTCCTAGTTTAAGTCTTGCAAGCTACACTTTTAGGAGACCCACATCCTAATTTGAGTCATTGAAGTTTCACCTAGGAGACGCACTTCCTAGTTTGGGTCATTCAGGTTTTATTTTTAGTAGACGCATTTGCTAGTCAAAATTGTTTTTTGGTTTTACTCACAAAAGTCACACATCTTAGTCGAGTCTTTATTTTTACTCTCGTCATTGAATCCTTCATCAATAACATAGATGATTTACAGTTTTGCTAACAACTCACAATTCTTTCTAGTGCAAACTGGGGCAGAAAATTTTGTTCGTTTTATTTGTTTTGATTGCAGGCACCCACCTGGAGAACAATGGTCAACATTTCAGAAATTAATTTTAAGTTCAAATCAGAGAAGCACCAGGAGCCCGCCTGAAGAACAGGGTAAACTTTAAGTTTCCTTTAAGCTCAAGCAGCAGGATCCCACCTGAAGAACAGGGTCAACTTCCACTTTTCGAGTTTAAGAAGCAGGAGCTCACCTGAAAAATCAGGTTTATAAGCGCAAGCCTACTTCAAATTCAAGCTTATTTCAAGTTCAAATCAGAAGCACCAGGAGTCCGCTTGAAGAACATGGTCAATTGTCAATTTCCAGTTCAATTTAGAAGTACTAGAAGCTCACATGAGGAACATAGTCAGCTTTCAATTTTCAGTTCAAGTCAAAAGTATCAGGAGCTCACCTGAAGAACACGGTCAATTTTCAGTTTTTAAGTTCAAGTTAGAGGCAGCAGGATCCCGCCTAAAGAATAGGGTTAACCTCCAGTTTTTTTAGTTCAAATTGGAAGTAGCACGAGCCACCTGAAGAACAAGGTTTGCAAGCTCAAGTCTACTCCAAGTTCAAGTTTATTTCAAGTGCAAGCAGCAGGGTGCCCGCCTGAAGAATAGGGTCAACTTCCAGTTTTCTTCAACTTCTAGTCAGCAGGATGCCCACCTGAAGAATAAGGTTGATTTTCTATTTCATGTTGAAGATTCAAATATAGATTTAAGGAAGATTCGAGACAAGAAGTAGATAGGATCTTGCATTCTTCTTTTCTTTTGATGTAATTTTTGTTTTAATTTTTGATGTAATGGCAGGGACCGCAGACCGGAGCCTCGAACGGTACCTCACTCGACTCTCTCATCGTCTCAACATACTCCATCACTTCATTCACTTCTGAACTACACGTGACCTGATTCCTTTATAGCCAAGGATATGTAGGCAGCTCAGATACCAGGGCTCGATCACACTATCTTATCTATCTTTATTTCGTTTTTGAATAAGTGTCGGGTCAGAAATCAATTACGTCTCTTACTTGATTCTTTGTTCAAAAACACTTCGTGTTTTCGAGCAAAGAGGGGCAGCTCTAAGCACATAATTTTTGACCCATCACGTTCTCAAGCTACTCTAGTATTTTGTAAATATTTAGTTGAGTTTATTCTTCCTATGCTTTTTATTTTTAAAAATAGTCTTATTTATAATATTTATCACCTTAATATATTTTTGAATTTAAATTAAGGTCGATTAATATTTTTATAGTGATATTACTTTAATTTTACCATAACTTTAGCATACTTTCTCTACTTTTTTTTACTTTATTGTATCATTTGAAAATACCAAAAATAGTTTCACTTTTAATTTTTGTTTTATTTTAACCAATTAGGAATGATTTTACAAATATTTTATATTAATTTGGAAGAAAATTGGGTTTGTTAGTGAATTCTCAGCCTTTCTTAGCCGAAATTGAGCCCAATTTGGATCTTACCTTAGCCCATTACCCCCAAGCCCAGCTGACGTTTTACCCGATCCCTAAACCCTAAGTCTATTCTTTTACACAAAAAAGGACGCACATACACACAAATAGATGGGGGAAGAGACACAAAAAAAGATATAGGGAACGGACGGGAAAAGCTTTAAAGGACGGCAAAAAACGAGAGGTTTCTGGACAAAAAGAATTTTTCTTGTCTTTTCTCTATGAACTACACCACTATCAATCTTCTTCACATTTCCTCTTCACCTCCAATTTCCTCCATCATGTGAACTGCTATATTTTCCACCAGAAAAATTCATTATCTAGGCATTTTCACAAACGGCTTCTTCGCATGGTTTAATTAAGCTACCATTGAACCCAACTCCTAACTAGTTGTCATTTTCATCCATAACTCCACCACAAGCAGCCAAAAAACACAAAAAACAGCCCCTCTTCGCATAGAAACAACATCTCGAATTGCTGCCCTTTTTGCCGAGAAACATCCCGAAATAACTCCGAATCACCCGTTACCGTCATGGAGTTCGTTGGTTTCGTTTTTCTAGTTTAGTTTGAGTTTTCCGGCGAGCTTCGAGGTCGTCCGAGATCTCCATTTCAGTCACATGTCGAGGTATTCTTGATAAGTAGGAATTTTGACTACTTATTTGCACCCTTTTACTTTCGTTTTAGATCAAAAATGTTTAAAGATATTCCCGAAAACTGATAAAATGTGCTTTCTTGCAGGAGTATTGGAAAATGAGCCAACATGATGAAATTCGACTCAAGAAGGAGTATTTTTGGACAAGGACTAAAACCAAGCAAAAAGTGGTACTCCAAGGGCTATCATAAGTGATGGGGGTTCGCATTTTTGTAAGGCTTTTGATACCTTACTCACCATGTATGGTGTCACTCACAAAGCCTCGACCCCCTATCACCCTAAGCAAGTGGTCAAGTGGAAGTCTCCAATAGGGAGATCAAGAGTATTTTATCAAAGACAGTGAATGCCAACCGGATGGATTGGTCAAGAAAGCTTGATGATGCTTTATGGGCTTATAGGACGGCCTACAAAACTCCGATTGGGATATATCCATACCGGTTGGTGTTCGGGAAAGCTTGCTATATTCCGGTGGAACTTGAGCATAAGGCCATGTGGGCTTTGAAAAAGTTGAACCTTGAATGGGATGCCGCCGCCAACTTAAGGGTGACACAATTGAATGAGCTAGATGAATTCCGGTACCATGCATATACAAATTCTTCCTTATACAAGGAGAAGATGAAGTACCTCCATGACAAGTACATATGAAAAAAGGAGTTTAAAGAAGGTGATCTTGTGTTATTGTTCAGTTCTCGGTTACGGATGTTTCCGGGAAAGTTGAAGTCAAAATGGAGTGGCCTGTTTGAGGTTGTTGGTGTGACACCATTCGGTGCATTGGACTTGAAAAATAAGAATGATGAAATGTTTAGAGTCATTGGACACCGGGTGAAGGACTATCTTGGAAAAGTTGATGATGGCCACGTGGTGGCGGTTCTTCATGTCAAATGATTGGACCCATGTGTCTTTTTCTTTATATTTTTCTTCTTCTTTAGATAATTTTCGTTTTGTGCTAACTAGTTTTAAAGTGTATGCAGGAATGAGTGTGCTTTGCAGGGACTGTGCTAAGAAAAATGGCTAAGTGTTGAAAAAGTGCGGACCGCACAATTTTGTATGCTACAGCTGTCATGACCCAAAATCCACTTAAGGCCGTGATGGCGCTGGACACCAATGTCAGACAAGCCAACACTAAATAGTTAATTTAGTTCTCATTTAACATTTTAGAAATCATAATTCCTTTGAATAAATAGTGAAGGATAGACTTTACAGAGTAAATAATAATGTTTTTATCAATTTCAATACTGAACAACCCATAATCACCCCAAAATTCGGTGTCACAAGTTCATGAGCATCAACTAGGAGAATAAATTAAATACAACATCCGCCCGGAATATAAATTTGGACAGGAAAGAAAAATACAAATACTCTGAAGGAGACTCTGCTGGCTGCGAATCGTAACATAAGATGCAGCTCACCTAATTCCCCGTATCAACCACGCCGCTGCGCCCACGAGGCCACTAGACATACATGTGCTTGTACAACAAAATGTACAGCAAGTGTAGTTTGAGTACGAAAATAACGCGCACCCAGTAAGTATCCAGTCTAACCTCAAAGAAGTAGTGATGAGAGGTCGACTCCGACACTTACTGTGGCCACAATAATATACCGATAATATAATTAATCATGGATTTTATAAAAACGACTGTAAACTCAATAACATGAAATAAGCAAACAATTCTTTTGTTAATAGGAGATTTCAAATTTTATTTTCATCATTTATCTATTTATCATAGGCCAATGAGGAAATATCATTTATTATAAATGCCAATCAATTCAATCATGCGCAAATCATACCGAGGTCGTACGGCCCGATCTAACATAATATCTAAACTGTGCACTGCGGAGGGTCAAACGACCTGAACCAACATAAAAAAAAAAATGGGGAATGCCAAGGGTCGAATGGCACGAACCATAGATGCATCTATTAACCTGCCGAGACGAACGGCCCGCTCCCATGAGAGTAGTGGAAATTTACCCCGTCACGAAATATAATTGCGACACGGTTACACATAGATTTCTTAAGTTATCATAATATTCCTCAATTCTTTTCAAAAATAAGAAGTTCAAATGAAAATCTTTAAAATCTTAAATTCCTCAATTTCAATTCTTTTCAAGACAATTATTACACAACCTCAATCTTGCTCCTTCTCAAGGAAATCAATAACCATAAATCAAATAGCAATATCAACAAGGCATGATGTAAACCTAACACTACCCCGATATAGGTATAGCTAGTAGCTACGTACGGACTCTCGTCACCTCGTGCGTACGTAGCCCACACAATTAGAAGCACATATTAGTTTAGTTCACCTATGGGGTTAATTCCCTCTTACAAGGTTAGAAAGGAGACTTACCTTGCTCAGAAGTTCCATAGCCAGCTCCCAAGCCTTGAAAACAACTCAAATCGGTGTCCAACGCTCCAAAACTAGCCAATAAATGAGCAATTTCATAAATATATACTCTAATACTCATTGTAACCCTATTTACAACAATTTGCAACCCCGTTCGAAAAGTGGATAAAAATCACCCTCGGGCCCACGTGCCCGGATTCCAAAAATTTTCGAAAATAAACTTTAACCATAACCCCCACAAACTCAAATATATAATTTATTTCCAATTCCATGCCCAAATTTGTGGTCAAAATCCGAAAGTACCAATATCTAGGTTTTTTCTTCAAAATCCCAAATTTCTAAAAATTTTCATGTCTAAATCCACATATAAACCTTGTATTTAGCTCACAACTAGTAGAAATCACTTACCACCTGATGATGATGGAACCCCCTCTCAAAATGCTCTCAAAAATCGCCTAAGTCCAAGTGGAAAATGAGTTAAGTCTCGAAATAAAAAGCCCTTGCTCCAGACGCAGACGTCGCATTTGCGACATTTGGCTCGCAAGATGGTCGCATTTGCGACAAAGGCATCGAAAATGCGAGGCAAAGCCATCCCTGCCAAGGTCGCATTTGCAACCAAGTTCTTCATAAATGAGAAGGGGACAGCATCGCGAAAGCGACCAACAGTTCGCAAAAGCGACCAACAGTTCGCAAATGCGAACTCCCCAGAAAATCCCACCCGCGCAAATGTAAACCCCTCCTCGCAAATGCGAGTTCGCAATTGCAATCCAAAACCTCGCACCTGCGAGACATGCAGCCCAGACCCAAAAGCAGCAGAAACAGCACAACTTTTTCATCCAAAAATTGATCTGAAACCCACCCGAGGCCCCCGGGACCCCGTCCAATCACACAAACCAGTCCTATAACATAACACAAACTTGCTCGAGGCCTCAAATCACATTAAACAATGTCGAAATCATGAATCTCACCCCAATTCAAGCTTAATGAACTTTAACTTCAAACTTCCACATTCGATGCCGAAACCTATCAAATCACGTCCGATTGACCTCAAATTTTTGCACACAAGTCACATTCGACATTACGGACCTATTCCAACTTCCGAAACTAGAATCTGACCCCTATATCAAAAAGTGCATCTCGGTAAAACTTCTCAAAAACCTTCAAATTTCTAACTTTCGCCAAACGGCTCCAAATGACCTACGGACCTCCAAATCCATTTCCGAACGCGCTCCCAATACCAGAATCACCATACGGAGCTATTCTTAGACTAGAAATCCCAAACGGACATCGATAACATTGAAATGAACTTCAACCCAAATTTATGAAATTCTTCCAAATGTTAACTTCCACAACAAGCGCTGAAACGTTCTCGGATCATCCAAAACCCGATCCGAACATATGCCAAGTCCGAAATCATCATACGAACCTGTCGAAACCTTCAAATCCCGATTCCGAGGTCTTTTACTCAAAAAACCAACCTTAGTCAATTCTTCCAACTTAAAGCTTTTGAAATGAGAATTTTCTTTCCAAATAAGCTCCGAACTTCCCGAAATACAATTCTGGCCACGCATACAAGGCCTCAGACCGCCGAACAATGCGCTAGAGCTCAAAATGACCGATCGGGTCATTATAATAGCAGAGAGGAATCTGCGGCAACACAATTCATTGTGCGGCCGCACAATTGGAGACCCAAAAATGCAACTCTCAAAGTTTGGAATAGAAGAGAAATGGCCATTCTGCAGTCGTACTTGAAATTGTGCGCTCCGCACAAATTTCTGCGGCCGCACTCACTTTTATGTGGACCACAGAGCTTCATCTAGGGTCAAGTAAAGAGCGCGGAACGCACTCAAAATTGTGCGGCCGCACTCATCTGCATTTTTTACCTAATATGGTCAACCTATAAATATGTCCTCGTAGCACTATTCACAACTTTACACACTCTGAGCTCTTAAAGACCTAAGCAAGCACAATGCACACAAATTGTGTCACACTCGACTCTCATTTCATCAGTCTAGATTCTTCTCTGCATCCTTCATCACTGGTATGTTCAATTCATGTTTAGATTTGTAGCATCATTATTTTTAGACCTAAAAAGTCAAATGCTCTTCGTGTGTGCTGAAAATTGTGTGGGTAATATCGTATACACTCATTGGTGGCTGGTAAATCATGTATCATGTTTAATTTTCCAATACCATGTCTACATTGTGAAAAAATTTGAAAAACCTAAGTTAGTGCCGTGTGATTTTAAATTGTGCGGCCGCACATGAAATTGTGCGGTCTACAGATTCTGAGTTAGTGCACAATACTGAGCATGTAATGTGCATACCGCACTCAAAGTTGTGCGGTCCGCAGAAAATTGTGCGGTCCATATAAAAATGTCTACGACCGCACTTTGAAACTTCAAAGAACCAGTAGTCTGAGCCTGGTTTTGTGCGGTCACACTCAAAATTGTGCGGTCCGCACAAGGAAGTCTGCGGCCACACTCAATATTGTGCCTACACTTTCACTTCTGTGAACTATTTTATTTTTCTACAAATGTTAACTGCTTGTGGAGTTATCTGAATCCTGTGTCTATGAATTGCAGACAATGGTGCAATCTCGTGGTAGAGCGATACATCAAAAGGGAGGGGTGAGCCCTCCCGAGGCTGAGGCCGAGGCAAGAGCAACCTACCACTTTCTATCCATAAAGTGATAAAAAAGAAGGCAACTGCCAATAGAGTCCCAGAACCTTCTGAATCCAGTGAACATCTCCCGTCTAGGGAAGACTCAAAGGGAAACTCTATGCAAGCACAACCCGATGCACAATCCCAACAAAAACAGCTTCCGGGTAAACTACAACTGAGAGATGAACCCTTCTTCTCTGATATCTCTTCTGAGGGCTCGAAAGAGGATAGCCAAGATTCAGAGCCTTCTTTCTCACATACCCCCGCAACACCTATTCCAGTAGATGATGATGATGATGCTCCTGATGATAGTAGAGGAGGTGACACTAGAGAGGTCGAAGAAGAAGGAGATATGGGAAGATAGATTTGTGAGCTTGACAGCCTTCACAAAGTTCAGAGAATGGTGGCCTCAAAGATCGCTCACACTTGAGCGGCAATTCTTAGTGAAGGACTTGGATAAATACAATCCAAATGTCTTTAGGCAGTTCAGAGAGCACAAGGGGTGGATGTGGTTCACCCAGAGTGTTATGGATGCCAATAAGCACTTGGTATGTGAATTCTATGCCGATGTGGCACACATCAAGAAATGTACCAAAGTGAACAAAGTGAGGAATTTGAAGGTCAGATTCGATCAATGCACTCTGTACACTTACATGGGATTCGAGGAGGTAGAGGCAGTCCAGTACATGGAAAAGCTTTTTATGGGTGATGCAGATCGCCATTGGTTAGTAGAGATCTTGGAAGCACCAGGACCACCACCACCATGGATCACAACGGGGGTTTCCATTGCACGGTCCACCCTCAATTTTGAAGCAAAAGGGTGGCAAACTTTTGTGTGCAGCCAGATAGACCCGAGCCAAAATGAGAAGAAGATTCCACTCCCCCGAGCAGTTTTAGTGGCATCTATCATGGTCAGGTACCCAATCAATATGGCTGCCATCATGTCAGTCAACATGTCAGTGGTTGTCCGAAAAGGAGAAAGCTCCTATCCATATCCTAACACCCTTACAGAATACCTTACGGATGCAAAGGTGGACCCGAGGATCTTTGATACAAAGGTGATGGCCCAAAAGCCCTTCTCATGGTACTCTTTGCAAGGTCCGGGAAACCCAAAGTTCAAGGGTAAGGCAACTGCCACGAGTGGCCAGTCTGATGAGCCAACGGTGGTGGTTACAGATTCAGCTCCTGAGCTTTCTACAGCTTCTATGCCTTCTATAGCTACCATGCCTTCCACAACAACCGATCCTTCCACCGAGACAGCTGACTTGTCACCACCTCCATCTTCTAGACCATCTACATCAGTACTAGTGCCTGCCTCATCCACATATCCACTCACTGCGCTTCCATTCTCCCAGACATTGGCGAGTCTCAACAACTAGATGAAGACGACTACTTCAAAGTTGTCTGATATATCCAGTGCTGTTGCAGCACAGTCTTCTACCACAGCAGCATCACAGGTACATCTGTCAGTGGAGGAAACATTGAAGAAGATTCTGGAAAACCAGCAGACCATTATGGATACTCGGGTGGCACATGGGGGAGTCATTGAGGAATTAGGCAAACAGGTGAAGAAGATGCGAAAATCTAAGGATTCGAAGAAATCAGTGGATAGATTGAGAAAAGAAGTGGCCAAGATAGCATTCGATGGGGATATACCACTTGATCTGCTGATGGAGTCAGTACCAGTAGCACCTTCAGTGCCTGAGGCATCAAAGGCAGCAGCTGGCCAGTCTGAGGAGCCAGACCTTGCTGCCCACACTGTTGAGGAGGTGCTTCAAATGTTCACCAACCCCGTTGTTCCCCGAGTAGAAGATGATGAGATCCAGTTGGCGGAGCCAGAAGGTGCTGATGATTCCATGCACACTAAGACCACACAGGGAGTTCTCTTCACTCTCTACCCTTCCTTATGCTAATTTTTGTTAAGCATTGAGGACAATGATTATTCTTATTCAGGGGGATGGTCTATTTTGGTTGGTTTGCTATGACATTGGCAGTAATAACTTTAATACTCTTTTTTTTCCTTTTATCTTTATTCTCTCTTTCATTATGTATATATTCCTCCCTCTCTTTTTATGTATATATTCTATTCCCCGCGGTTTGTATATTCATTTGTCTTACTTTTAGTAGTTTATTTCATAGCTTCTTTAGTTTTTTTTCTCAATAGTATAACTTCTTATTTACTTTTATAGCTTCCTTTGATTCGGTAGCTTCTTTTAATGTTTAAGTGAGCAATAAGCCTTTGGTTTTCTTAATGTCACGGTTATTTCCAAAGGTGGATTTTGTGTGAACCGGGTGGCTCTTTCCAAGAATGGCATGAGAACCTTCTTAAGGGATTGAGTCTGTTTTTGTTTAGGTAAAAATAGTAGTATTAATGAATAAAAAGGGTCAAGCACACTTCACTTGGTATCAACACATTTAACTACGGCCTTATGGTTAAAAATAAGTTCTTGGCAAGAAATAACTCTAATTAGTGACCTTTAGACTCTTGTGTTGACTTGAGCAACCATCGAGTGGTTTAGTTGAACTATTAGTGATTTTCAATCTTTAATATGGTTGTTGTGGGCCCTCGACTCTATCCTCTTTAACAATTCAGTTGTGTGAGAAGTGAGATTTTTGTTGCAAGTCCAAGTACCCATGCGAATGGTCTAGAACTTTCCCAGAATGTGTTTCTAGGCGAAATTCTAAGTTTTGCTTGGCTTGAGAAGTGATTGTAGGCTCTCTTTGTCTCACTTTAAATGTTCCATGTCCCACCAATGTTGCTATCCCTAGTCAAACCATTTGAGCCTAAGACCTTTCTTATTTGATAGCCACGTTACAAGCCTTTACCCATTTGTAGTGACCCTCTCTAGGCACCCTAGCTTTCCGTAACACTCTTGAGAAGTAATTGGATAAAACATAAGGTTGGGGGAGAGACGAGGAGTTTGAAAGTGGTATAAAAGCACAAAAAGAGAAGAAATGAAGAAAAGAAAAGGCAAAGAAAAAGAAAGAATGAAGAAAAGAAAAATGCAAAAAGAAAGTGAATAAAGTGAAGAATTGAAGGGATTCAAAGAAAAGCAATGATGCAAAGCATGGAGAAAATGAACATCATGAACAAAAAAGAGTGATGTTAAGTCTCTCTAGTTCCCCTAAGGAAAAAGATGATGACTCGAAGAGTCGGCAAAACATGAGCCAAAAAGAGAAAAATGGAGTGCTTAAGGAAAGATGAACCCTTTTCTATTCCAACATTCCCTACCCTTGTCCAATAAGCCTTCATTACATTCCGGAAAAGCCCTACGTGATTTCAAGCCGAATGAACTTACATTAGTGGTGATTTATATGAGAGTCAAGCATATGGTACTTAGAGTTGTACTTGTGACATTCTTTTGAGAGAGATGAGGGAACTTTTCACAAATCCTTGAATTGAGTGCTAAATTGTTAAGTGACATTTGATAACAGAGAGTAGAGGAGGAGGAGTTTTGGATCCACAACAACCTACATGAAAAAGCGAGCTTCCTTGATGAATAAACTTAACTCTTGATGCTCTAGTGTCACATTAGAACTATTGTACTTAAAAAGTTAAATCATTGCATTGTTGATAATTCATAAGTGTTGTGAGTAATTGTTGGTCCCAATTGATGTGTGTTTGATTCACCTTAGGCTAGCTGAAATAGATCTTTTCCTGTGGAGGTAGGAATTACCTTATTTGCTTGAGGACAAGCGAAAGCTTAAGTTTGGGGGAATTGATAAGTAGTAATTTTGACTACTTATTTGCACCCTTTTACTTACGTTTTAGCTAAAAAATACTTAAAATGATAAAATATGCTTTCTTGCAAGAGTATTGAAAAATGAGCCAACGTGATGAAATTCAACTCAAGAAGGAGTATTTTTGGACAAGGCCTAAAACCAAGCAAAAAGTGGCAAAGTGTGGACCGCAGAATTTTGTCTGCGGCCGCAGAATGCGAAGGAAATTTGACAGTGCTACTTTGCAATGTGCAGACTGCACAACAATTATGCGGCCGCAGAAGAGGAAGATTAGAGAGTTCGAACTTGAAGTCTATCGTACCACACTATTATTGTGCGGTTGCAGAAGTCCAGAGTGCGACCGCACACAGAATTATGCGATCCGCAGAACCTGGAGAAGTGCGGCCGCAATTCAGAATTGTGCGGCCGCAATTCAGAATTTTGCGGCCGCAGAAGTCCATCCTGTCAAGCTCAGCTTCAAACTGCGGAACGCACATAGAATTGTGCGGTCGCAGAACCTCCGAAAAGGAAATTTTGTCCGAAATTTTCAGCCGTGTATAAATAGTCTTTTTTTGTCAAAATTACGTTAAGTTTGAACTTCCAAAAGTAGAGAGCCATTTTTATTTACTGGTTTGGAAAATTTTGCAATAGCTTGTCGAATTTACATTGGATTTTTATCTCTTTATCATTTAATATGAGTTTAACCTTCTTTTGTTCTTTAATTTCTTCATTTTATCTATGAGTAACTAAATTTCTAGCTAGGGTTCTGACCCAACCCTAGTGTGGGTACCTAATGGGTATTTGAGTTAGGGCTTGTTTATGGTTGGGTGTATGATATTTAGCCTAGTTCTTGCTTTAATTGTAGAATTAATGGTTGCAAACATATGACCTCAAAATAACAGGGTCAAGGCCGGCTAGTGAGACGATGGGGGATAAGCTTCATCGTCGAGAGGGAAACAACCCGGATCACTAGCTAAGGCCCCTAAATTATCGGAATCCACTTATTAAGACAGACGACCGAGAAAGAAAGGCTCCGCGTTCGAACATTGGTTGATCTTAGCTTAGCGTGCTAGCCGCTGCTTCATTTCGTATAGTGATAACGATTTCTCTTGACTTAGTCTCTACTCGAGAAAGAGTGATTGAGTCTAGGAAAACTTAGCTAACAAGAAACTGGGGTGAACTCAAGAAATTAATAGTCCTAATTAAAGGGTTGAATCTAGAGATAGTAAAACCTGACTTGAGCGTCTATCAACTATTTTGTGAACTACCTATTTGGTCTTAAGAAAGCCAAATTGGGCAAAAACCACTCTATTACCGAGAGGTATTGAGTGGGTAATTGTATTTTTATTGCTATATTACGCCCCGACTGTCACGACCCAAACCGATGGGCCGCGATGGGCACACGGTACCTTACTCAACCGAGTACCAATATAACGTATCTTTTCATGTCATACTATCATTGATAACGGAGCCGGAAGGTTGCCGTGAGATAAGTAGAATACAATATGTGATACCAACTTATACATAAGATATACGGGCCTATAAGACCAAAATAACCACTCATATACTGAACATAGGCTGACAAGGCCATACAATCTTTTACGCACATGGCATCTGTCTACAAGCCTCTAAGAATACATAATTTTTATAAAGGTAGGGACAGAGTGCCGACATACCAAACAATACACGTCTAAGTCATACTAACCAAACAAGCAACTCCGAAGCAAATGGAGCGCACTAACATCTTCCGCTAAGCTGATAGCCTACTTGGAGGGCTCTCAACCTGTCTATCAGGACCTACGGGCATGAAACGCAGCATCCCCAGGTAAAAGGGACGCCATTACGAACAATGTACTGAGTATGTAAGGCACATAAATAAGTACATAACAGACATAGAAGAAATATAGAGTAAACGACTCAACCTGTAAGTCTGGATAACTCTATAATTCATGAAATAGTGTCATGTATACATATTAATGTCATGTCGTGCATTGGTACATGTGTTCATAACATTATCAAGCCTCTGAGGGCATCCCATCATATCATCTCGACCACTATGGGAAAAATTATCAATGTATACCAGCTAATCAGGTGGTGGTTCGTATATAACGCCATAACCTTTCCCATACCCAATAAACACACACACACACACACACATATATATATGTATATATATATGTATATATATATATATGTATATATATATATGTATATATATAACGCCATCTGTTCATGGGCCAATGTGCACGTATAAATGCATATGAAATACATTAATAAAATCTATCGATACGTCATAAGACCATTATGCCTCTGATTAATAGCATGAAATAAACTTTACCAACTTACGTATTTTTGAGACCCATGAATAAATGATAGAATAATATGACACATGGAGAATCAAGAACATAAGCATCTCTAGTATTTCTATGAATAGAGTCATTTATGGAAGTTGTGCATTTGCTCGGTTCGTTCGTGTCGTATAGATCATGCCAAAAAGAAAGAAGGGATAGCCTTAACATACCTGAACTGATTCTCTTTTGCGAAAACACGTAACGGAGGATCGTAGTAGGGAAGAATCCGTATGATATTCTTGAGAAAGATTGTACCCTACTCCTTTAGAATCGCAAAATCTCGTTGCTATAACATTACGTAATCTGGTATGATCTTTGTAGCAGAATCACGTTGCTAATATTTTGAATAAGTTGATTAATCTTTCCTTTGAATTTTATCACAATATTGTGTATGCCTTTTGTTGAAATTTCATCCATGTGCTTGTTCTAATTTCACAAAGTCATAAGACTTTCTTACTTTGTGAATTAAGAAAGGAATCCTTAATAGCATTTTTCCACCCAAAATGAGATATGGATGTAAATAATGACACCACCTCATTAGGCAAGATATTGTTGGCAATTTGCTGCCACAATTCTATAATCCCACGTGGGAGTAGTGTCCCCTAATGATTATCCAAAATGTCACTTAATTAATTATCCAAAATGTCACTTAATTAATTATCCACATAATTAAAAATTATGTCAAATTACTTAAAATGCTACTCACTTATAACACACTTTATACATCTTACTATCATGGTCATGTGGTACCTTGTATGGTACTAGTCCATAAATATGGGATATTATAGTTTGGACCGTATTTTATCCAAAATGTGAAATATCGACTAAACTTATTTTCTTCGATTCGCTTACCTTCTCACCTTCACGAATTTATTTATCACTTGTTCGAAATAGCATAATACTTAAAACCACAAAAATAATCTTATTCCCGAGCTTACGTCGATTAACCTACGACGAAACTTTAACGTACGAAAATACGGGATGTAACATCTCATTTCTGAGCTGTTATCAATTTACTCATGGAATACTTTCACGTACGAAAACATGGGGTATAAAATCATTCCCCCCTTTGGAACATTCGTCCTCGAATGTTGACTGATGCAGTTATCATTCTCATAACCCAAAGCTCTTGCGAATACTTTAATACTCTTCTTGCTATTTAGGCAACTGTTCTTTGAATAAATCTAAAGGCCAGGGCATTCCCCCCTTTAGGCCTCTTTCTCGCACCACGGTCTGTGGTCGCAATTCTTCCAATCTCGTAACTCTAGCTACCTTCTATCATGCAGCCTGTACGACTTTTTTATTGTATGTGCGCCTATGCGACTCTTCTCTCCTCTTTCTTCCAGCTTTTAGCCAATCTCTAGGCCCTATTTCGCAAATATATACAGAGCTTGATGAAATGTCCCTTTGAGCATCTATAGGTATACTGAAGTTCTTTGCTCGGTACTTTGTCGAACTTACGAATATTGTTATACCTTATTTCATAGATCCACTCATCCATTCGTATGACTTTACTGCATCTAGGTAGGCCATACAAAACCATAACTCTTACTTCGATTTATCGTTACTGAGGTCTGCTACCGAACTCCAGGTTACTTTCGTTACTTATGCCATATGTATAAATCTAAGTCCTTTAATACTTCCTCATTACTTGTTCATTTTAGGAATGACGGCCTAATCTCACCCCATACTTTATAACCTTTGTCCATCCAGTGTTGATTCACCTTAATGTTGATCTATCATCTACCACTGATAACTTGATCTCTTATGTAACACTGCCGCTAGGGCTCATGTCTCATCAGGGACATCTGGAGTAATTAGATTGATCCATCTAGGGGTGATACTATACTTCCATAATCGTATTTTATAGCATCTCAATATGACTCACCTTACATGGGTATTTTAATCCTGTACAATTCATGAAATCCTCTTCAAGTCATTACTCCATCGAAGGCCCAAACGTCATCCTTTATCTATCACAATCACACCCTCATTCCACTCTAGATGCTATCAGTCTTAGATTCCTCTGATTTCATTCAGTCTATACTGAACTTTCTATAACTTAAAGAAACCATTAGCTCTCTTGTTTTCATGGGCTTAACCTCAAGGACTTATCCATTCTCGTCACCTTCTTACTCGCCCTTTCTCAGCCTTACTCCTATCATAAAACCTTGTCGCTTTACTATACTTTAGCTTGCGACCTCTACGTATCTATTTACAATATTCGCCACTTTTCTTCAACTTGCTTGCACCATAGATTTCCTTATGTTATTCTAGAACATCAAGCGAGACATCACATCATCTCTAACTCTTCTTTACTCTCTTAGCTGAATCTCTCGGTACCTAGAAACCATAGGCTGGAAGATATGCCACTGACACCGCCGCTATCATTCCTGGATACTGAATCCCCGCGCTTCTAGCCTTCTATCCGAAGTATGGACTATTCTCAACCTTCTGCTTTTGAGTATCTCGTACATTGTTCACCATTACCTTACTTACCTTAAAGTCTCACTTCACATCTTCTATATCTTTCATGACCTCCCCTCCACTTAGGTATAATTCACATCCACGTTTGAACTTCTATTATAATACATGCACCTCTTTACACAATCTCATGAGAGCTTCATACTAACTTCTTATGAGGTTGGTATGTTTCTAACTGGCTTTATCATAGGGACGTTATAGAATATGGTTGTTGTACTATCTCTCTGATTTTCTGGGTCCAATAATCAAACTCCTGATTTACTTGGTTGATGTAACTCTTTAGTTTCCTCTTTCTTCTGATCACCCTTCATATAGGTTTAAGCTATCTTTCGATCTGCGGCTCATGGTATTAGTTATTACTTTAGCCTTTCATGGCGCTATGGAATATCCATGATACAATCTTCTGACAATCCAATCCTTTGTCTATGATCTGAACTCAATTCTTTCTTTTAACTTATACCGGACTCTTCTACGGCTGTATGAATGTCAATATATATGTTGCGTGGATAATACTCCGAAATCTTAAGTGCATTCATAACGTAACTAACTCTGGATCATTGATCAAAAAATTCCTTTCGTTCCATCTCAGCTTTCTTTAAACGTAAGCTATTACTTTTCCTGGTCTTTCTGCCCCCTTGTTGTGTGCGTACTTAGCTTTACCTTAGTGCCCATACATATTGGAATTCCATACAACCCATATGATCTTGAATATCACCTTTTGATTTTTTTTTCTTCTTCCTGTTCATTAGCCACGATATGTTCCACTTTCTTATGGAGTGCATACCATGTGGTAGTGAGACGATCATTATAAGATCATTTTTTTTTTCAAGTTACTATGCTTAGGTTGAAGCCTTCTTCCTTATGCTAGTCTTTCATTGTAGTACTTAGGGAAGACCCTCTGACTCTTGTAAAGCTGCGAGCTTATTACATCATATACCCAATAAAAATTTTGATGTTCGTACTCACCTATAATTAATTTTAGTTACTTACCTCCACGCTCATGTGCTCGTATAGTTGCTTCTGAATTGAAGTTTTGACTGTCTTCCCAGTGAGACTCTCTTTCATTTCCGTAACATTCATACGGTACCTTTAACTACCCCAACTCCTATCTGAATATTTCTCAAGGGTCACGATATCATATCTGCGAGACTGAATTCCCCATGTTATGGTTCACTATGTTTATCTTGCACGATCTGTTGATTTGTTTGTATTCTCTTTCTAGCCATAACTAGGCTCTTCCTGAATCAACGATAAACTACTTGTTGTCCCATTCTTATATCAATATTCCGCGTAATCTCTCTTGGGTCATTTCCTTTGTCTTAACTTACGTCCCACACTGGCTCCTTATCTATCAGTAACATCTCAGGCAGAAACCCTTACTTCCTCTCCTGGACGTCGTGTTTTCATAATGTTCAGGAATCGTAGCATATCTCTAGGCTTTGAATAAGTGTAATATCATCCCTTTTTTATTTTTAGTGCATTTCCTTTACCATTCCATAGTTACTAGAACCACTTATTCTGACTTAATGCCATATTACTTCATATTCCCTCCTTTTTGGGGAGTACTATGATTTGGTGCTACGATGATCTATGTATAGATGTTTTACCTCTTCATCTTTGGCGTCTTTTCACATCATCGATGACCCTTACTCGCCTCGCGGTAATCCTTCTGTACCAAGGATAACAAATTTCCTTACTCGCGAGGGTGACACTTAGTGTAACTGGCACATACAATCCCTTAAGCTAAACTTTGCTCACATTGCTTGCTTTAGGGAAACGTCTTCCTGAATGACCATCATCTGAATTTCTCATGAATCTTCTTCTATTGTCCATTCTATTATCGCCGGAACAAAATCTAAAATTCCCATGATGTCGACCATTATCAATCACTCAGTCCCTAATTCATGTTTAGTTTATCTTGTTCACCAGTACAAACTGATTTCTAATATTCAAGGGTCTAACTTTTCCTTCTGGTAGTTGCATTGGAGTCACTAACTTATTTCTCGAAATGAGGATATAACTGTATGGCCTATACTCATTTGTTGTCTCAAGGCCTGTCACCTCTCGTCTTTTCCTTTACTTGACTATAGACTCTGTAATACTATCATCTTTTTGTCCTACCGTTGTTATCCATGTATCACATCTTACTCATAATGCTTCATTATTTCTCTTCTTATTTCCCCGCTAATATTTCTGTCCATCACCTTATTCTGAAAATTTCAACAAGACAATCTATTGGTTTTATCCCCTTTTCTCTACTAGGGACGGGAGCCACACTAAGGTGATATTTATCCCTTCAAGGCTTCCAGTGTATGTCTTTGTAGTACTCATATCTAGCTGTACTATTTTAGAGTGCACCATCTGGGTGTCTCGTACCCTTCTTCACCTTGCTTCTTTTACTTGTTAAACTTGTATCTGGTTTCTGAATCTCTCATTGCTTTTCACCATACCGGTGAATAGATATCTTTGCCTTAAGGCTCCTTATTAAGAAGCTTACACGTATTAGTACACACATGATCTGCTGAAGACCTCACATTTACTCATCATAAGCACGATGCGAAATCGAGTTCCTCTGACTCAACTCTTCCACATCCACATGGAATCTCTTACCAACCGTCCTTCTAGATGTAGGTATCGACTTATTAAAAATAGAATTTAGGAATTTGAATTCCTACGACTGGGCTCTACCACACGATCTAGAGTAAGAAGAAAGAGTGACAGTCTTAAATGCCTTGTAGCCTCCTGTTTATAAGTGTGGTGCACGACACACCCATAAACAAGACTCTACTAGACACGGCTTATAGACACCCTAGGACAGAACTGCTCTGATACCACTTTTGTCACGACCCAAACCGATGGGCCGCGACAGGCACCCGGTACCTTACTCAACCGAGTATCAACATAACGTATCTTTTAATGTCATACTATCATAGATAACTGAGCTGGAAGGCTGCCGTGAGATAACTAGAATACAACATGTGATACCAACTTGTACATAAGACATACGGGCCTATAAGACCAAAATAACCACTTTTATACTGAACATAGGCCGACAAGGCCATACAATCTTTTACATACATGACATCTGTCTACAAGCCTCTAAGAATACATAATTTTCATAAAGGTCGGGACAGAGTCCCGCCATACCAAATAATATACGTCTAAGTCATACTAACCAAACAAGCAACTCTGAAGCAAATGGAGCACACCAACATCTTCCGCTGAGCTGATAGCCTACTTGGAGGGCTCTCGACTTGTCTATCGGGACCTGCGGGCATGAAACGCAGCGTCCCCAGGCAAAAGGGACTTCAGTACGAATAATGTACCGAGTATGTAAGGCACATAAATAAGTACATAACAAACATGGAAGAAATATAGAGTAAACGACTCAACCTGTAAGTTTGGATAACTCTGTAATTCATGAAATAATTATAGTGTCATGCATATACGTATGAAAGTCATGTCGTGCATAGGTACATGTGTTCATAACATCATCAAGCCTCTGAGGGCATCCCATCATATCATCTCGGCCACTGTGGGCAAAATCATCAACGTATACTAATTGATCAGGTGGTGCTGCGTATATAACGCCATAATCTTTCCCATATCCCATTTACATATATATATACGCGTATATAACGCCATCTGGTCATGGGTCAATGTGCATGTATAAATGCATGAAATGCATATGAAATACGTTAATAAAATCTCTCGATACGTCATAAGATCATTATGCCTCTGATTAATACCATGAAATAAACTTTACCAACTTACGTAGTTTTGAGACCCATGAACAAATGATAGAATAATATGACACACGGGAAATCAAGAATATGAGCATCTCTAGTATTTCTATGAATAGAGTCATTTGCGGAAGTTGTGCATTTGCTCGTTTCGTTCGTGTCGTATAGATCATGCCAAAAAGAAAGAAGGGATAGCCTTAACATATCTAAACCGATTCTCTTTTACAAAAACACGTAACGGAGGATCGAAGTAGGGAAGAATCCGTATGATATTCTTGAAAAAGATTGTATCGTACTCCCTTAGAATCGCAAAATCTCGTTGCTATAACATTACGTAATCTCGTATGATCTTTGTATTAGAATCACGTTGCTAATATTTTGAATAAGTTGCTGATTCTTTCCTTTGAATTTGATCACAATATTATGTATTCCTTTTGTTTCTAATTTTACAAAGTCATAAGACTTTCTTACTTTGTGAATTAAGAAAGGACTCCTTAATAGCATTTTTCCACCCAAAATGAGATATGAATGTAAGTAATGATACCACCTCCTTAGGCAAGATATTGTTGGCAATTTGCTGCCACAATTCTACAATCCCACGTGGAAGTAGTGTCCCCTAATGATTATCCAAAATGTCACTTAATTAATTATTCAAAGTATCACATAATTAATTATCCACATAATTAAAAATTATGTCAAATTATTTAAAATACTATTCACTTTTAACACATTTTATACATCTTACTATCATGGTCATGTGGTATCTTGTATGGTACTAGTCCATAAATACGGGGTATTATAGCTTGGACCGTATTTTATCCAAAATGTCAGATTTCGACGAAACTCATTTTCTTCAATTCGCTTACCTTCTCACCTTCACGAATTTATTTATCACTTGTTCGAAATAGCATAATACTTATAACCACAAATAATCTAATTCCCGAGCTCACGTCGATTAACCTACGACGAAACTTTAACGTACGAAAATGCGGGATGTAACATCTCATTTCCAAGCTTTTATCAATTTACTCATGGCATACTTTCACGTACGAAAATATGGGGTGTAACACCGACCAACAAGACTCGCTCTAAATCCCATAACTCATTAAGCAACTACCTAGGTGGAAGTCACAGCCCTAGATCTTTTACAACTTGAAAAACAACACCAAAAATATCATTCTCTAGTTTTATATTTGCAAACAATAGCTTAATTTTGAAGTAGACAAAACAACAAAGTATGTGGAATTGCATTTTGGACACATTATACGCTTAGTCCGAGTATATACCTAATCTCATCTACGCTCCATGAGGAATCAATCCCGACTCCTAGTAGGGTTATTATAATTGCATCGACCGCTTCACAACCCCAATTTGAGGTGTGAACTTGGGCGACATCACTTCTCCGTCGGTAATCTGTTCGAGTTCCATTCGAGATTCTATCCGTCGTTAAGTTTCAGAACATCAAAGTTGGATTCAAATTGAGGTCTATTTCTTGAACTCTTAAACTTGGATCTTTGTTCTGCTTTTTATTTTTATTAGCTCGTATTAAGCTTAATAAAATGCAACCATGTTAGTATATGTCGTGTGCACTGATCTCTTGGTTTGAAACTGTGACATCTTTAGCTCTTAAATTTTAAGCACTGTGTTTAATTTTGAAAATGTTTATAGTTTGGATGGCTCTTGCTTGATTGTATCTGGGTCAAGAGTAGTTAATAATTAAGAGGGTCTTGGGGAGCTTTTACGAAAAGATCCAGAATTAGGCTTAAGTTGATAAAACAAGAAAGAAATTGGACTTTAAGTGGTTATCTTGCTCTTATTTATTTTTTTATCTTATTTTGAATCCGCTAGGAGCATGTTTAGGCCGACAACATCTGGGTAGGCAATATTAGAATTTTTTTTATTAGTTTTTGAGGTGAGAGGTCGTTCCCTTAGTTAAATTTATCCAGGGAATACCCCGAAAAGCTTGTAAATATTTCAATCCGAGGAATGCCCCATATTACATGTATTTGGAGGCCGTGACGAACACCGTGGAGGAATTGTAGTGTAAGTTAGCTTAGGACTTTAAGTTTCTTTTTTTTTATTAGGTGAGGACAACCTCTTTGTGTTTATTTCTCTTTTTGTATGTTTCTACCTCAATCTGAGTATTTTTAAAAGCCAACTTGATCATGTATACAACCGTACTTATTACGAGACTTAGGAAATGCCTAACACCTTCTCCCCGAGTCAAATGAACCCCCTTACTCGAAATATTTGGTGCAGTCGGTTTTAGAGTCAAATGTGTTTTGAAGGAAAATTATTATTTTAAAAAAATGGTGACCTGGCACACCGAAATCAAATATCACGTGACGACCCTGAAAAATCTTTTGAAACACAACTTTTGTTATTTTCATGATTGAAAACTCTTTTGAGCTTTAAAATCATTTATCTCTTTTAAAAGGGGTTAGAGGTGAAATAAGGGGTGTGAAAACTGCCTCGTAGCCTCAAATCACAAATTAAATCAGAATCTTTCCTTATATCACCGCGGGAGCCTTCACATTTAATTTTAAAAATTATTTTCGCGAAATAGCATCCCGCATTTTAGCTCACCTTATCACACCGCATGAATTCTAGTAGTTCCCCTGCTAGCAACGTGTATCAAGCCCACCTTATCTCACCGCATGCGTTTCAACCCCAAAAAACCTTATACCACCGCATGCGTATCAATATCACAATGTACCACAGATCGTACCTAGAGTTCCCAGTATCACAACTTGCCAAAAGAAATCAACAATAACAATATTTTCAGAAAGAACCCACGGCTCAACCACATTGTACCCACAGTCTCTACAATAACAATTGAAAGCGAATAACTCGACAGAATAGAATTTCATAACTTAACACTTAATGTGAATCACGACCTTTATAACTCAATACTAATTTCAATAACCAGATATTCCACAATTTAACAACTTCAAGTAAAGGTTTCAACGATTAAATAATGAATAAGAGAAACAAGAACTTCAACTAAACATGTATAGCAATTAGCAAGTAATAGATACAACAAGTAGAACATGTGAAAATAGACTAATGATGACGAATATCACATGATAGGATAACTCAATTAAGGCATGAAAGAAATCTACATAGCTAAAATCGGTAATTTCCATATTTAGCCCATGTACACACTCGTCAGCTTGCGTACACAGCTTTCACATATCACAATTATCACAACCAACACAATTCCTAAGGGGTAATTCCCCTACACAAGGTTAGATAAGTCACTTACCTCGCTTAACAGTCCATATTTAACCAATCACATCTTTTTCCTTAGAATTTACCTCTGTTCCATCCAAATATAGTCAAAATTAACTCAATAATATCAATTAATGCATTAGAAATTAATTCCATAACATTAAGGTTTGATTGCTACATTTTTTCCAACAGTCAACACTCAGGCCTGCTCGGTCAAACCCGAGATGAGGGATAGACTACCCATAATCCTACGAGTTCAATTACATGATTGTGTTCGAATCGGAGTCCAATTGACTCCCAAATCAATGAATTTCATATTTTTGGTTTTTGACAAAGACCCAAATTTTCACTTTAGATTTATCAAATTAAAGACCAAAATCGAAGATGAAATAATGGAATATAATCAAAACCGAGTCAAAAATACTTACCCCAATCCATGTGGTGAAAATCCTCTCAAAAATCGCCCAAATCCAAGTTCCCTAGCTCCAAAATTATTGAAAGGAGCGTATAAAATAAAACTGCCCAATTAAAATACTAATCTGGTCGCTAAAAGCCTAGTTCCAGTCGCTAAAAGTGCCAAATCTGGCTGCTGAAAGTGCGCATCAGAACCTGCTTGCACCAGCAATTTATTTTTCACTCAAAAGGCTCTAACTCCATCATATGAACTCGGAATTCGACGATTCTTGTTCCTATAAGTCACAAATAATAATACGAACCTAGTCCCTCAATCGAAACTTAATTTAGAGCTCATTTGCTCAATGCGATACCAACTTCGCTCGTCAAATAATTAACTCATGCTTCGCGGTAAAAATCCAATTGCGACTTAATGAAATTAGACCAAACATTCCAGATCATTCCTATAGATCATTATCAAAATTCTTGAAGTCTCGAAATCGAATTTTGATCTCTAGAACTAAAAATGGATCTTTGGATCGTTACATGCTTATGCTCAAAACAATGTCAAAACACCAAGCATGTTAAAAAAACATCCAAAACTCATCCGAGCCCCCCGGGACCCCGTCCAATCATACCAACAAGTCCCAAAACACACTAGGAACTTACTCGAAGCCTCAAATTGCCTCTACAACACTAGAATCACGAATCGCGCATCGATTCAAGCCTAAGAAACTTATGAACTTCCGAATTCCAAAACTAATGTCGATTCATACCAAACTAACTCCGAATGACTTCAAATTTCGCACACAAGTCATAAATGACAGTACAGACCTATTCCAACTTCCGAAATCAGGATACGACCTCGACATTAATAAAGTCAACTCTCGGTCAAACTTTTCAAAATCTTCCATTTTTTCAACTTTCACCGAATGCCGAAACGACATACGGACCTCCAAATCAACATTTGGACACGCTCCTAACACCAAAATACCATAAGGAGCTATTGGAATTATCAAAACCTCATTCTGAAGTCGTATACACAAAAGTCAAACTACGGTAAACTCTTACAACTTAAACATCCAAGTTAGGGCTATGTGTCCCATTTCACTCCGCAACTCTCCCGAACCTGAAATCAACCATCCCGACAAGTTACATAACGACAATATAATATAGAGGAGGTGATAAATAGGGGATCGGGGCTAAAATACTCAAAACGAACGCCCGGGTCATTACATTCTCCCTCTCTTAAAATAAACGTTCGTCCTCGAATGAGTAAAGAGACAAACCTGAAGTGGTGAAAAAATGAGGATAACGGCTACGCATATCATGCTTGGTCTCCCACATTGCCTCTTTGACTCGTTGACCCCTCCATTGAACCTTCTCTGAAACAATGTCCTTCGACCTTAACTTTCAGACTTGTCTATCCAAAATGGCCACCGGCTCCTCAACATAAGACAGATCCTTGTCCAACTGGACAGAGCTGAAGTCCAACACATGAGACGGATCACCGTGATACTTCCGGAACATAGAAATATGGAATACTGGATGAACTGCAGCTAGACTAGTTGGTAGTGCAAACTTGTAAGCCACCTCTCCAATGCTCTCAAAAATCTCAAAAGGTTCGATATACCTAGGGCTCAACTTGTCCTTCTTCCCGAACCCCATAATATCATGGGCGAAACCCGGAGCAAGACCCGCTCCCCAACCACGAATACAACATTGCGAACCTTCCGATCCGCATAACTCTTCTGTCTATATTGGGCTATACGAAGTCGATCCTGAATCAATTTAACCTTTTCCAAAGCATCCTAAACCAAATTTGTACCCAATAGCCTAGCCTCACCCGGCTCAAACCAACCCACCGGAGATCGACACCGCCTTCCATGCAAAGCCTCATACGGAGCCATATAATATTAAGAGTTTTTTATATCATATTTTTGCTTTTTATTCCTAAGAATATAAAGTTTTTTAACAACGAAGAAGCTACAAGAAGATTGGATGAAGTAAGTAGTCATGAATAGAATCGTTTGGTAGCCCAAATATAGAATCTTTAAGTTCACTTAAAAGTTCTTCCAATACTAAAATGTTGTTTTCCCAATCACATGTTTACCCATACATGGGTATTTAACCATAGGTAAATGATAAATATGTGCATAAATATTATTTTTTTTTTAACAAAAAGAAACTACTAAGGTGGATACATGTTGTATCCTTTGTATACTCTCGATACAAGTTGTATCCATTATATACACCCTTGTATTTCGCATTTGTTACCATTATTGTATTAGCTGCACGAAGGAATACAATTGCGTGAATGAATACAGTTTATACACGTTGTATTCGTTGCACGAACGAATAGAATTGACACATATTTTATTCGTTGCGGGAACGAATACAATTGATACAAGCTGTATTCGTTAAACATTTGAATACAAGTGATACAAGTTAGTAACAATTGAATAGTATCTACGAATTGAACAATTGAATAAGAGCATGTTTAGTTAGCAAAGGTATGGAGTTTTACTCTCAACAAGAATATTTTATTTTTCTGTATTTCGCCTTAGTTGTATTCGTTGCGCGAACAAAGATAATGGATACATGTTGTATCCTTTGTATACACCTCTGTATACAGTCGATACAAGGAGTATCCATTGTATATACCTTGTATTTCGCATTGGTTACAGTTGATACATATTGTATTCATTGCACGAATGAATAAAATTATGCAAATGAATACAGTTGATACACATTGTATTCGTTGCGCGAACGAATACAATTAACAGACATTGTATTCATTGCACGAACGAATACAATTGACACAAGCTGTGTTCGTTACACATTTGAATACAAGTGATACAAGTTAGTAACAATTGAATAGTAGCTACGGATTGAATAATTGAATAGCAGCGCCTGTTTAGTTAGCAAAGGTCATGAGTTCGACTCTCAACAAGAATACTATTTTTCTGTATTTCTGTATTTCGCCTTAGTTGTATTCGTTGCGCGAACAAATACAGCGGATACATGTTGTATCCTTTGTATACACCTATGTATACAGTCAATACAAGTTGTTTCCATTGTATATAACCTTGTATTTTGCATTGGTTACAATTGATACATATTGTATTCGTCGCACGAATGAATACAATAAAATTGACACACGTTGTGTTCGTTGCGCAAACGAATACAATTGACACAAGTTCTATTCGTTACACGTTTGAATACAAGTGATACAAGTTAGTAACAATTGAATTGTATCTACGAATGGTAATTAGGCAAATTATAGTTACTAGACTCTAAATTATAGTGGTTTATGTGAATTGCTCTACAGGGATATTTAACCATAGGTAAAGGATAAATATGTCAATAAATGTTTTCTTTTTAAAAAAAAGAAACTACTGAGGAACACCAGCTTTTTTATTGAAGAGTTCATTAGCTCTTGGTATTTACACCAAACTAATGAAAAAAAGTAGCCTTGTGCATAGAGCATCCGTATTTACGCAGGGTCCAGGGAAGGACCGCTCCATTGGGATGTGACCCTTCCCCGAATACTGTATGAATGTGAAATACTTTGGGTAATAGGATTCCTTTTTCATTAGTTTGGTGTAAACTGTTTAACCAAAAAATGGGATTTTGGTCAAAGCTAGAATCTAGAAGAACTCGGGTTACTGATAATCAAGAAAATGAATAAAAGAAAGAAGTAATTCTGGATAACAAGATAGTCAAAAGAAACCAATAAATCACTGTCTATTCCAATATTATTTCGTGTCCCCTACAACTGATCATATATCTCCTTTTTATAGGTACCTTTGAGAATGTACGTTATGCCCAAATCATAATGAGGCTATTATGAATAATTAAAGACATTGAATGCTACGTTACACAATCATTACATTGAATATATATATTCCTTAACGGACTCAGCGTTTAATACTCATTAAATGTTGTATCTGCACTCTTTTTTATAACCAGATTCATTCCTTCTGATGCCCGGATATAAATGATTTAAATAGGTACGGGCACCGTGCTACTTATCTGATGTCCCGTGCCTCTTCCTCCTTCTTTGCTCGTGTCTGTTTTACAATTCTTGAATCGTGTCTAATTGTGATTCATTGACCATTTGATCAATCCACGTGTCCTGACACGTCATCATATATATAAATATAATTTTTTCCAATACAGATAGTCCCCTCACTTTCTATTTATTCATCAGTTTGAATATTTGGGAAGTGGAATTCATTTAAAAGAGAATTTTTGTCACCATTAATCCTCTGACAGAATCGACGCTTCAATTGTCACTTCCATTTAATGCATTAGACACGTGTCATCCTCTTATTGGTTCTATAGTTTTGCAGCACTTTCTTAGGCTTTCTTTTCGGCTTCCCTATTCACGAAGTGTCAGTTATCAGTATTATAGCTCTTCCATCATTGTACTTTTTCCTTTTGCCGGTTACCCATTAGTATAAATATAATTTCTTTATTTGTCTTTTACCACATAAAGCGTGTCAAACACTTTAATTCTTCAAAAATCTCTTATTCTCTTCTGCTCTACTTCAATCTTCTTTGTCATGGTTTCACCAAACCCTAACCCTAGGAGAACCCCCATTTTAGATAACTTCCCCAATGCTCCTATTAGGCATAGAAGAGGGGGTAGACTCCGTAGCTTGGGGTCTGCTCGTGGTGGTAGCACATCCACTCCTTCTTCTAGCTCTGGTCCCTCTTCTAGGACTAGAGGTTCCCTTTCTTAGCGGTCTTCTTCTAGGAATAAAGAATCCTCTGAGCCCCTTCGTGAGCCTCTAGTTGAACAAATAGTCCCAACAGAAATTTCTTTTCACCATGATAGAGAATCTCTTAGGACCCAAGTTGCCTCTTTAGATCGTGCTGACGCTTTCCCCACTCAAATTACAGATATTTTAACTCCCATAATTCGTAAGGATTGTCACTGGAGTGACGATTTTCCAATTATCATTCCTAACCCAAATTAAAGGATCACTTCTTACTTAATCGGATTCTCTTTTGTTTACATATACCCTTTCACTCTAGGGTTTAAACCGGCCATTGACCCGGTCATTCTAGACTTTTGCCGTTTTTTCAACGTGTGTTTGGGTCAAATTGGTCTGATTGTTTGGAGGGCTGTCGCCTGCTTGAGGCACCTCGCTAACATGGCGGATGTTGAATTTACTTTTCCCCACTTAATTCATCTCTATTCCCCTAGGCTTTTTTGCAACGCCGTGTTTACCCTAGCAGCCAAGAGCAAGAGGGTTTTAGTGAGCCCCGAGGACGATAAAGACCGTGGCTGGTATGCTCGGTTTGTTGCTGCCCCCACTGCTGGTTTAGTGGGTGAAAATAACGTTTCCTTCCCTGAGAAGTGGAACTTTGCACGTAAGTGTTAAATCTTCCTCGTGCCTTTTCCTTTCAAGCTTATCAACTTTTCTAATGTCGCTTCTTTTTCTTTTCTCAGCAACCATGGGTGTTGTGGAGATTGTGCCCAACTTACGTGGTTGGGTAGGAAAATTGTTGAAGACCGCTCCAATGGAGGGTAGGTCGTGGAAAAACCTTTCCAACCGTTACGGTTGGAAAGTAAAAACTCATGGTAAGAGTTTCTATTTTACCTTGTCTATATATAAATATTTTCTTTGTTCTAACTTTTATCCTTCTTTTTATCAGGATTTGCTGTTCGAGGAGTCACTGCAGAGGCAATCATCGTTTCTCGTGACTCTTTGAGTACTCGTACCTCTTCATCCAAGATATATTATTGGGTTCTTCAAAAAGAAAAGCTACTGAAGAAGAAGATTCAGAAGAAGAAGATGAGGGCTCCCTGGTGATGAGACCACGAGCCAGGAGATGTATCGTCTCTGATGACAAGGCTGAAGTCTCCCCTCATCTGTCTCTTTCCGAGCCTGTTGTTACTCCAGTTATCATTCCTGATGTTGATGTCTCTCCTCACGACACTCGTGAGTCTATCGATCAACTTTTTGTTAGTGGTTTTGGTAGTGGAAACTTAGGACCTGTTCTAGACGAGCTTCCCCTATCTTCCTTTTCATCTCCTATACCTGTGATTGCTTCTTTACCTTCATCAATTGTTGCTCCTGTTCCTTCTTCCATTGTTTTTACTCCTTCTACCGCTCCTCCTTTGGCAATTCCTCCACCTATCGTTCACCATACGGAGGTGGGCTCTTCAAGTAGGAGTACTGCTATGAGGAGCGTAACCATTGAGGTTCCTGCTAACAATAGCCTCTTGAGAAAGTCCGGTCAAGTTGATATTTGGCTCAAGCCTTTGATTGGCCCCATCGAGAAAGCAAAGCTTGAAAGCCATAGCAACCTGACTCTCATGAATGACATTGTGCATGCCACTTTAAAGGTATATTTCTTTCCTACTTTTCTCCATTCTGTAAAAAATTTTGACTTTGGGATTCTTACTTCTCTCTTTTTTTACGTAGGCCAATCTTATTGGCACTGAGCTGATGAGTAGAATCTCCCTCTTAGAGAAGGTAGCACATGATTTGGAGAAGGCTGCTCATGATGCAGAGAAGGCTGCCCGTGATTCCCAATTGGAGGCAAACAATTGGAAGGAACAGTTTGACAGCGCTCAAATCGACATAGAGGATTTACAAGAGAGAAGAAGTACCTTAGAACAGCAAGTACGAGCATTAACTTCGGAGCTGGCGGTTATCAAGGCCTCCTCGAGCCAAGCTGAGAAGGAAAAAGAACGCCTTGAATCCTCTTTTTCAGAACAGCTATCCAAGGCTAGTGAGGAGAATAGGGCATTAAAGGCTCTGTTGGTTCAAAAAGAGGTTTATGCTGGGGAACTTGTGCAAAACCTAACCCAGGCACAAGAGGAACTTCGAGTTTCTGTTGATAAGGTACGTGCTTTAGAGAGCTCACATGCTTCCCTTCAAACTTCTTGTAATTCTGCCTTGGCTGAGAATGAAGAGCTCAAAAGTGAGGTCGCTGCTTGGGAAAAGGATTATGAGATCCTTGAAGAAAAATTTGATGTTGAGGTGAGTTGGGCTTTTCTGAATTCCCGTCGTGATACCTTACTTGAAGTTGGGCAAGAAAGTTTTGACCTGGAGGCTGAATTAGCTAAGGTCAATGAAACCATAGAACAAGCTCAGTAACCGCAGGACTTCCCTTCACCTGAGATTGAAGCTCCAATGGTTGAGGTTCATGCGGGAATCGCATCTTCTTCAAGCCCAATCGAGCCCACTGCTACAAGCCAAGTTGAAACTACCTCTGCTGAAGCCCTTACTCAAGTTGAGCTTGTTGTCGCCGTTGAAGCTCCTACCCAAGTTGAGCCCGTTGTTGTTGATGCTTCTTCTTTAGTTCCCACATCTTCTTAGAAAATTTATCTTGAATTCTTTGTTTTTGCTGCAGGTACCTCTTTGGAAAATCGTGTTAGAAACCCTTGGCTTCATCTAAGGGTTTATTTTTAGAACGCAAGTCCCCAAGTCTTTTGTGGGGCAATTATGTATAAATAATTTCACAGTTTTTTTGATTAAGTTCGCACTTAATCTTAAGTATTTAAGAAGCTTTTGATGTTATTATCTTAGACTTCTGTTTATTCTATTCTTGCCTTTATTTTTAAGGACTTATAAAATAGCTTGCATTTTTGCTCTTAAAAAATGATTCTGTTAATCTCATGACTAAATAGTTTTAAACATGAGTTTTATAAAAGAGGGCCCTTTTATATTTCGACACTTAATGAAGAAGACGTCTCAACTTCATAATGGTGTTAACATACGATAAAAGAAATAGGAACACATATGTTTCTTTGGAATAACATTGAAAAGTTTTTATTTTGAACCTTGACAAGTTTTCAATAACATCTTACATGTATTTGAATTACATCTATAACTTTCTCGTAACTGGTTTTCCTTGTAACAGATTTTTAAGAAAAAATAATAAACACGAGGTTTTTCTTTATAGCCCATTTTAGAACAATAAATGCAAGGTTTTTCTTTATAACTTCCTTTAGTACATAGCTTTTACCCTAACTACAGTAAGGTTTTCTTTAGCCTTGGCTCATGACTTCATGTGACATTTATTACTCTGCACTTGACTTTTTCAGGCTTGATTTTTCTTCAATCTTCTCTGCCTTCTTTATATATACTTGTGTATATTATGTAGTCCCCCAAGTGTTTGAGTGTTGAAGTATGAAGCCTCGAGAACTTGATAGTTTCTCTCATTTGGTCCTTTTCCTGAAAAGGAAACACATACGGGACTCGGAGGTACGATTATAGATGAAGACTGCTTAACCCGTTTAAATTTCTATCAGAATAATTGTAACCCTAGGCCAGGAATTTTAGGTTATTCCGTGTGCCTTACAGGTCGTGACTCATCATTTAGTACGGGATAGATTTTTGCCTATCATCTAAAATCGTTAGTAAAATTTTAACAATTCAAAAAATTAAACGTAAAATGGTGATACCTGACCGTGGGTATTCCTTAGAAGTAATATCTCTTCAAATGAACAACATTCCAATGTGAAGGCAATACTTTTCCATCCACTGTCTCCAATTCATATGCTCCCTTGCCTGCAATATCACGAACTCTATAGGTCCTTCCCAAGTTGGACTCAATTTACCCGTGTTGGCTGCCTTTGTGGATTGAAAAACCTTTTTAAGCACGAAGTCCCCAATTTTGAAGAATCTGAGGCGGGCTTTCCTGTTGTAGTATCGTTCTATTACTTGTTTTTGTGTTGCCATTCTTATTAATGCAGCTTCTCTCCTACCTTCCAGTACATCTAAATTGACCCGCATGTTTTTGTCATTAGATTCTTGTGTCGCTTGCATGAATCGTGTGCTTGGTTCTCCTATCTCAACTGGAATCAAAGCCTCAGCTCCGTAAACCAATGAAAAGGGTGTTTCTCCTATGCTCGTTTTTGCTGTTGTGCGATATCCCCATAAAACTCCGGGTAACACTTCAGGCCAGTTATCCTTTAACTCCTCTAATCGCTTCTTTAAATTGTTGATAATAACCTTGTTTGTTGATTCTGCTTGCCCATTACCCACTGGATGATAAGGTGTAGATGTAATCCTTTTAATTTGCCAACTCTCAAAAAACTCTGTAATTTGAGCTCTGATAAATTGAGGGTCATTGTCACATACAATTTCCTTTGGTACACCAAATCGACATATGATATTCCGCCAAACAAAATCTTTGACATCTTTTTCTCGCGCCTGTTTAAATGCTCCTGCCTCCACCCATTTAGTGAAATAATCAGTAAGTACGAGCAGAAACTTTACCTGTCCTTTCGCTTGAGGTAATGGCCCTACTATATACATTCCCCATTTCATAAATGGCCACGGTGCAATGACTAGATGTAATAATTCTGCGGGTCTGTGCATATTGTTACCATACCTTTGGCATTTATCACATTTAGCCACAAAACTTTCTGCTTCTTCTTCCATTTTAGGCCAATAGTATCATGCTCTAATCAAGGTTCTTAGCAGTGACCTTCCTCCTGCGTGATTACCACAGTGCCCCTCATGTATCTCCCTCATTACATACTCCGTTTACGAAGGTCCGAGGCATCCTGCTAAGGGACCACCGAACATTTTTCGATATAAATTACCTTGCTTTAAACAGTACCGAGTAGCCTTTTTTCGCAGCGCATGGGCTTTTTGCTTATCATCAGGGACGGTACCATCCTGCAAAAGGGCAACAATCTCGTTCCTCCAATCCCAAGTTAAATTATTAAAGTTTACCTCATTCTTATCAGGATCGAGAACTGAGTGAAATAAATGTATAACTGAGGCGTTTGCATCACTTGCCACATCAGCTGCAGATGCAAGATTAGCTAGGGCGTCTGCTTCAACATTTTCATCCCTTGGTACTTGTATGACTTTCCAGGTTTGAAATTGCTTTATCAACTCCCGTACCTTTTCTAAGTACTCCTGAATCCTTGGTTCCCTAGCTGTATAAGTCCCCAGCATTTTATTGACCACGAGTTGTGAATCACTCTTGATTATAATTTGATTTATGCCAAGTTCTCGTGCTAATTCTAGACCTGCGATCACAGCTTCATACTCCGCTTCATTGTTAGTTATAGAATGGCATTTAATAGCTTGTCTAATAGTTTCACCCATAGGTGGTACCAAGGCAACCCCTAGACCTGTACCTTTTACGTTAGATGAGCCATCAGTGAATAAAGTCCAAGTTCCTGGGTTAGCACCATTTAAAACTTGCAGTTCTTTTTCTGCTTCTAATTGCATCCCCTGGCTTAAAATCTGCCATGAAATCGGCTAATACTTGTGATTTTATTGCTGTTCTAGGTTGGTAAGTGATTTCATATTCACTTAACTCTATGGCCCATTTGGCCAACCTGCCTGATAATTCATGCTTATGCAATATATTACGTAAAGGATATGCAGTCACTACAGCAATAGGATGACATTGAAAGTAAGGTCTTAACTTCCTAGATGCCATGATTAATGAAAGTGCAAGCTTTTCTAACTGAGGATATCGCGTCTCTGCATTTAACAAAGATTTACTAACATAATAGATAGGGGATTGTTTACCTTGTTCTTCTCGAACCAAAACAGCGCTTACCGCAACTTCTGAAACAGCAAGGTAAACGAGAAGTCTCTCCCCAGCCTTTGGTTTGGCTAGCAAAGGTGGATTTGATAAGTATGTTTTCAAATTCCTGAGTGCTTGTTGGCACTCTTCATTCCATTCAAATTGGTCCTGCTTCTTAAGGGATGAGAAGAATTTAAAACATTTCTCAGATGATTTAGAAATGAGTCTTCCTAAGGCTGCAATTCTCCCTGTTAATCATTCAACTTCTTTCTTGTTTGAAAGTATATCAGGGATTTCTTCAATAGCTTTAATCTGTGCAGGATTCACTTCAATACCACGGTTAGAAACAAGAAAATCTAAAAATTTACCTGATGCCACACCAAATGCACATTTTTCAGGATTTAACTTCATATTATATTTTCGCAAAATTTTAAACGCTTCAGACAAATGCGATATATGATCTCCTAAATGCTGAGTTTTAACGAGCATATCATCTATGTATACCTCCATAGTCTTACCTAAATGTTCTTGAAATATTTGGGTAACTAACCTTTGATATGTTGCACCTGCTTTCTTTAGACCAAAGGGCATTACTTTGTAACAGTAAGTCCCCCTGTCTATTATGAAGGAAGTTTTTTCTTCATCTCCTGGATCTATTTTAATCTGATTATACCCTGAATATGCATCTAAAAAACTTAAAAGTTCATGACCTGCAGTTGCATCAATCAATTGGTCTATGTGTGGTAATGGAAAAGAATCTTTCGGGCAAGCTTTATTAAGGTCTGTGTAATCTACGCAAACTCGCCACTTACCGTTCTTCTTTGGAACTAAAACAGTGTTAGCTAACCAGTTAGGATACTTTACATCACGAATAGAACCAATTTTTAGCAATTTTTGGACTTCTTCTTGAATCACCTGATTCTTGAAAGTTCCCTGCTTTCTTTTCTTTTGCTTGATTGGAGGATATGATGGATCTCATTTAATTTATGAGTCATCACCTCCGGTGGTATCCATGTCATGTCAAAATGGGACCAAGCAAAACAATCTGCGTTAGCTTTTAAAAATTCAATCAACTTACGTTTCACCTCCGGGCTAAGATTGGCTCCTATATACACTTTTCTCTATGGCCAATGTATAAATAAAACCACAACCTCCAGCTCTTCTATCTTGGTTTTGATGTTTTCGTTTTCTTCTGGTACTTGAATAGTATCAGGTCTTGAATCCACATCTGTTTGACCTTTTTCAGTTGAGGGTGACGCCACGTTATCCTCAACTGAATTCTATAATTGCTATTTTTCTTCATCCTTAACACTTGAATTTGCCATGAAGTTGATGCTCCTGGATGTTTGTTGATCGCCCCTAATTTGACATATTCCCCATGGCGACGAAAATTTAATGACTTGATGCAAGGTTGATGGAACAGCGTCCATGTCATGGATCCATGGCCTCCCAATAATCATTTTGTAAGCCATTTCCATATCTACTACTTGAAATTTGGTGTCTTTAACAACGCCTTCTGCGAAAGTAGTAAGTATCACCTCCCCTTTCATTACAACACTGGAGTTGTCAAATCCTGACAAAGTATGCGCTTTTGGAACCAATTTATCTTCTGTTTGCATCTCGCGTAATACTCGTATCAAAATAATGTTCACAGAACTACCTGGATCAATCAAAACTCGTTTCACGTTAGTGTCATGTACAAGTAAAGATATTACCAGTGTGTCGTTATGTGGAATTAATAGACCCTCGGCATCTGCATCATTGAATGTAATATTTTCTTCCTCCAAGACATGTCGATGCCGCTTCCCGTGGGTAATTGTTACTTTAGAAACCTTTTTATATGATACGTTGTTGATCTCTTCACCCCCACTTATAACGTTGACATTTCTCTTGGGAGAAGGTGGTTTTGGAGGCTCCTGCCTATTCTTCATGTATGCTTGTTTACCTTTCTCACTAAATAACTCAGTGAGATATCCTTGTTTTAACAAATGATCAACTTCACCCTGTAAAAACCTGCAATCTGCTATTTTATGCCCGTGATCGTTATGTAATTCGCACCAATGATCAGGGTTTCGTCTGTTTGTATTTGATCTCATTTCCTTGGGCCATCGTACCTTATCTCCCATACTTCTTAAAATAGCCACGAGTTCAGAAGTGTTCACGTTGAAGTTATAACCTCCAAATCTTGCCTTTAGACCTCCATCATTGTCTCGTGGCTCACGTGCGCTTCGGTCACTCCCAAATCTTGATGATGATCCTGACTCTCTATTCCTTGATCTACGATCGTACCTCTGGTTATCCTGTTTTAACCGTGAGTCTCTTCCCGCAGGTCCCATGTATGGCTCGTACCTGTTTTTACCGGATCTTTTTTCGGACTCTGAACGTCTCGAACTTACCTTCTCTTCTTTTTGAAATCGTGGAACAGTATCTTCCTCAATCCTCATCTTCGTGCTATACCTGTTATAAACATCATTCCACGTTGTAACGGAAAATTCTCGAAGGCTTTCCTTGAGTTTCCTCATGGCTTCTGAGCTTTTTTTGTTCAAATTACTTGCGAAAGCTATAGCCGCCCAGTTGTCAGGTACACGTGGTAATGTCATTCTTTCACGTTGAAATCTGTCCACGAATTCCCTATGTAGTTCTGAGTCCCCTTGCTTGATTTTGAAAATATCCTCCATTCTTTTCTCTACTTTTTGAGCTCCCGAGTGTGCTTTGATGAAAGAATCTGCAAGCTCAGCAAAAGAATTTATAGAATTTTCAGGTAAAAGAGAATACCATTTTAACGCTCCTTTGGTGAGTGTTTCACCAATTTTTTTGACTAGTATTGATTCAATCTCCTGCTTAGTCAAATCATTGCCTTCTACGCCGTGGTGAATGCAGTCACGTGGTCTCGTGGGTCTGTCGTTCCATCATATTTTGGAATATCAGGCATTTTTGAACTTTTTGGGATTGGAAGTGGAGCAGCGCTTGACTTCCAGGGTTGTTGTGAATATCTATCCATATCTACCCCTTTGATCACTGGTGGCACCCCGGGTATTTGCTCTATGCGGTCATTTTGCTCCTTGAGCTGTTTCTGCAATGTTAGTACTAAATTCTGTAAATTAGAATTAACTAAATTACCTGGTTCTCCCTCCTGTGATTCGCTGGGGGTTCCACCACTACCTGAATTAACGAGTCCGGAACGAGGGTTCTCTAGAGTGTTATTATTTGGTGTGGGTGTAGGTGGTGCAGCAGGCAATTGGCTAACAAAAGCCTGAAGAGCTTTATTGACTTGAGAAGCAATAAGTTTTTGTAAAGCCTCATCCATAGTTTCAACATTCTCGAATTGAGCTTGTCCATCTGTATGAGACCCATCAGGAGTGCCTTCACGAGACCGCCGTGGAGAGCCTTGTGGAGAAGTAATCAGTACGTTGTTGTTCTGTGGATCTCCCTGAAGTTGCTGGGTTGTTTGATTTTCTTAGTTTCCCTAAATGTTGTCATTGTTGTTCGACATGGTTGACACAACAAGGGAAGTTTAGGCTAAAATAAAATGGATTATCAGATTCCCGGTAACGGAACCAATGTGTTTAACCAAAAAATGGGATTTTGGTCAAAACTAGAATCTAGAAGAACTCGGGTTATTGATAATGAAGAAAATGAATAAAAGAAAGAAGTAATTTTGGATAACAAGATGATAGTCAAAAGAAACCAATAAATCACTGTCTATTCCAATAGTATTTCGTGTCCCCTACAACTGATCATATATATCCTTTTTATAGGTACCTTTGAGAATGTACGTTATGCCCAAATCATAATGAGGCTATTATGAATAATTAAAGACATTGAATGCTACGTTACACAATCATTACATTGAATATATATATTCCTTAACGGACTCAGCATTTAATACTCATTAAATGCTATATCTGCACTCTTTTTTATAACCAGATTCATTCCTTCTGATGCCCGGATATAAATGATTTAAATACGTACGGGCGTCGTGCTACTTATCTGATGTCCCTGCCTCTTCCTCCTTCTTTGCTCGTGTCTGTTTTACAATTCTTGAATCGTGTCTAATTGTGATTCATTGACCATTTGACCAATCCACGTGTCCTGACACGTCACTATATATATAAATACAATTTTCCCCTATACATAAACACCAAGAGCTAATGAATTCTTAAATGAAAAGTCGGTGTTCCTTAGTAGTTTCTTTTTTGTTAAAAAAATATTCCTTTTAATAAGTGTGAAAAGCTACACGTACGACCTTGAGGATCCACCAGAAATAATGACATGGCTAAGTTAAGAAAAGAATTAGGGCCATGTAAGAATATCACCGACTTGCTACTCCATTCTTACGTAAAAAGTCTTTTCCCTCACTTTCTTTTATTTTATTTTATTTTATTTTTGGGTTTCTATTTTGGAGGAGTTTGCTACGCGTCCTTATTTTTCTTGTGAATTCATTTGCATGTCCTTTTTTTAATCACAAGATCTACAGTCCTTAAAGAACATATATATTACACGTCAAAATGCACATGGTTCACAAAATAATTGTTTGTTAGTTAAGAAAAAGTTCAAGTTTTCTTCTTTGAAAATAATAATGATTAATAAAACAAAAATTTCCAAAATAGCTCTTATAATCTAACATCGTTCAAAAATCTAAAAGGAGAATAAAGAATCACAACTTTTACATAGATTTATGGACAATACAATTTGATTGATACTTCTTGCAGTACTGGGTTCAATTGAATCTGGTGCCGATACGTCACATCCACCGCTGGATGTGTGGGTGTAGGGGTAGGGATGGGGGTAGGGGTGGGGGTGAAGTACAAAAGAGAAGATCCACCACTCTTTGTGGAGGGTCCAGGGGTTAATAAGGGATGGCAGGAAGAAAGAAAGAAAAAGGAGAGACAGAGAGAGACAAGTCGGACTCTTCCATTGGCTTCCTTTACCTTCTTAGGATCAACGTACTTATCCTCTAAGTACTAATAATCAAACTTTTTGTTACTATCATCCACAACCCTATAAATATTAATTATTCTTATCGAATTTAATACAAGAATTATAGTAAGCATAGTACTCTTTTATTTTAACCAAAAATTTTGAGTTCGAGTACTAAATATGAAATCGTCTTTGTTAGGGAACGTTTTAGTCTCAAATACGAGCCTCAATACTAATACCGGAACACAAGTGAGAAATTAAAAAAAAAAGGAATTCAAGATCTTAATTCAGTTAAAAGATTGTTACACACACTCATTTAATCTCTGTTTATATGTGTGTATATGTATATATATATATATATATATATGTT
>NW_017671508.1:146457-150072 GCF_001879085.1 Nicotiana attenuata
AATAACCACAAACTCAACAAACCCAATTTATGAGTTTCAAAGCTTCAAGGTCCTCCAATGGCAGATTAATGTTTTGCAGAAGTCAGAAGTCTTGGAATTCAAGTCATAGAATAAATCAAAACGAAAAAAGATTTGAATTTTCAATTTGCCCCTCACGCTGGGTAAAAGCTTAAAGCAAATTAAAAGGGAAAAGGCAAGTGAATTTACGGATAATAAGTATCTATTATGGTATATTGTATACTATTACAGCATATTGTTAAATATATTGTATATTATTACAGTATACTATAAGAATATATTGTATACTATAATAGTATACTATTGCAGTATAACTATATACTCCTATAGTATATTATATATTGTAGCGGTATACTATTAGGGAACTGTGTTCTTCTTAGATTATTATAATATACCGTTGCAATATATTGTAAACTATAATAGTATACTGTTGCAGAATAGCTATATACTCCTACAGCATATTGTATACAGTAGCGGTATATTATTGGGTAGTTATGTTCTTCTTCGATTTTCAGCTGAAAATTTCGATCTCAATCACCTCAAATCAGCTCCAAGTGCTATCAAATTTCAGTATGAACTTCCAGAAGGTACTATAAGCAACATTTAATAGCACCCACTTTGAATCAAACAAGAAATCTTCAAAATAAAAATTTTAAATTCAAGAGCTTCAAGCCTAACAATGGTGAATATTCAAATACATATAAAAATTCAGATCCGGGAAGCTTACTTGAAGGTACTATAATCATTATTTTACAGCACCCACATCGAATCAAACAATAAATCTTCGAAACAAAATTTTGAAACAGGAGCTTCAAGCTCATCAATGGTGGATCTTCATACACACACAAAAATCAGAGCTGGGAAACTTAATATATAACTGCAACAATACATGGGTCCAAAAATACAAAAAACAATACTAATATAGAAAGAGAAATTTGGAGTGAAACTCATGTACAATAATATTGAAGATAGAAACAAAATCTGAAGAAAAATTTACATATTCGTTTTTCAGGGAAATTGACAAAGAAGTAGATGGATTAAAAATTGGACGCATTTGAAATTAACGCGAGCCCTTTATTGCGGTTGGTGAGGCAGTGCGAATAGAATAAATGAATAAGGGCCGGGGTAAATAATTTGGGCCGCATAGGTAGGAGAAGTAAATAATTTGGGCATGGACATTAAAGGATAAATAGTTTGGAATTAATGGGTATAAAGTGAGATTTTCTCTATTTTATTCCAAAATCTTGACCCATTTCTGTTGCCTATTTTTTAGGAAATGTTAGACACTGTACTTAAAAAGTATTTCATTCATGAATTAAGAGAAACGACTATGAACAACATCTAATTCTCATTATGTTATATATATATATATATAGATTTGTCAAAATTTATATCTTTTAAGAGATGTACTAAAATATAGGAGGGAGGATTTTTAGGAAAACCTCACCTTATAATAGGAAGGTGTTCAGTTTTTTTTTTTTTTTGGAAAATTTACAGGAAACCCGCAGTCGCTACTCTTCGGGTGCGCACTAGATAACTTGCTCATTGTGCAATAGCTCACAAACCACACAGGAAATGTAAACCACATTAGGCATGCCTAGCGTGACATCTTTCAAGTATGACACTCAGAATCATCTAGTTACAACTACCATGGCTATACATAATTTCATCCGACGATATTCTTCTACCGATACAAAATTCAACTATTATGTTAATGAAGACATTACTGCAGAGATTGATGAAGGAAATGAGCCTTCGGATATTCCTTTAGAAATGCACGGCAAGTCTTCTACTAATATGGAGGCGTTGTGTGATAGAATTTGAGATGAAATTGTTGAGAAATTTATCATGTGTGAGTGACTTTACTTATTATTTTATGATGGATTATCAATATATAGTAATTCGTGGATAGACTCTGATTTATACTGGATGATGTTATTTTAGTTATTCAAATCATCATATAACAATAGTAATTATACTAGATAATATCATATGCTTTGGTATAGCTATATATGTAAAATTGATTTAAATCTTTAATATGTTTGTTTACTTTATGTTTTATATTTCAATCAAATAAAATAAAAAAATAATAAAAGTCTCTTACGATAAATATTTAAGTTCATTCTTCTATTTAGATGAATTATAAGACCTTGGTACTATACTTTTGGTAATTTGACACTCAAAAGTACTTTTTAGAAAGATTGGCGAAACACAATTTATTTACCAAATGTTGCAAAATGTATTTCTGAAATAAATTGGCCAAACACAAACAGTTTTTTTTTCAAAAGTACTTTGAAAAAAAGTACTTTCCAAAATAAGTAGATTTTGGCAGCTTGGCCAAACGGGCTCTAAAATCTGGACGCATTTGAAATTAACGAGCCCTTTATTGCGGTTGGTGAGGCATGCGAATAGAATAAATGAATAACGGGCCGGGTAAATAATTTGGGCCGCATGGGTAGGAGAAGTAAATAATTTGGACCTGGACATTAAAGGGTAAATAGTTTGGAATTAATGGGTATAAAGTGAGATTTTCTCTATTTTATTCCAAAATCTTGGCCCATTTCTGTTGCCTATTTTTTAGGGAATGTTAGACATTGTACTTAAAAAGTATTTCATTCATGAATTAAGAGAAACGACTATGAACCACATCTAAATCTCATTATGTTATATATATAGATTTGTCAAAATTTATATTTTTTAGGAGATGTACTAAAATATAGGAGGGAGGATTTTTAGGAAAGCCTCACCTTATAATAGGAAGGTGTTCGTTTTTTTTTTTTGGAAAATTTCCAGAGCGCAGTCGCTACTCTTTGGGTGCGCGCTAGATAACTTGTTCACTGTGCAATAGCTCGCAAACCACACAGAAAATGTAAACCACACTAGGCATGCCTAGCGTGACGAGCTCTGACTGAGGAGGCTGCTGGTGAAGGAAATTGATCATAGGTCTCCTACGTGGGAAATCATTCGCCCAATCAACTTAGTCAACCCTTGCGGGCAGGAAGGTATTCGTTGTTGGTGTTAGTCATAGACATTGTGTTCCCACCAACATAACTAGTGATATATCGCTAACAACATTTGAACGACAGGTCTTAGGAAAGTAATGGTAGTTGTGGAATTGACATATGGGTCACTGTAAATTATTAAATGGATAACTTTAGGATGGCCTAACTCTAATCATGTGAGCTTAATTCTGACCCGACTTCAATTGGAGCATGATCACGCCCAACTATGCCTTATAAAAAGGACAATGCGGTCGTTGCAAATATAATCCGCTTTACAAGTCCGGAGTCGAATCCCACAGAGAACTAAGGTTTAGCTACAGCTGTTCACTATCACCAAGAAGACAAGCTTGAACAATTCCTAACTTATAGATATTGAGATTCTTGTGTTTAACTAATTAAGTAACAAATTAAAATAGTAAATTAACAACTAACGATACTGAGGGTTAGAGAAAAGATTAAGGAGGTCTAGAGTTATGATTTCCCCTATTGTCGGAATCCTTCCCTATGTCTTCTATAATTTCGCCTAAGTATTCCCTACCGATCATGAGCACTCTTATTGCCGTAAATCTCTCCCGAGTAATTACGACAATTTACT